>NW_026897315.1:0-30826 GCF_033153095.1 Gastrolobium bilobum
TATTTATATTTAGGATCAAAACTATTCTAGGAGAGTTTGGAATAAATAGGACAATAAAAGTTAATTGCCTACTTAGTTTCACATTTCAATAAACCTCAGAAGTAAGTCCAAGTCACCAAAAGGTGAATCATCTTCATAGTTAGAGGCCAAAAATACTATCTTCAAAAGAAGAAGAAGGACAAGTGTCATAACTGTGGAAATTGGGATCACTGGGAAGCAGAGTGTAAGCTACCAAATAAGTTAAAGAATAACACACCACAAAATGAGGCTAATATATGTTACCTAATGAACCTGAGCCTCAAGCTTTCATTGGAATGATGAAGAATGGAAATGCCAATGTCTCTTCTGAGTGGTGGTTAAATAGCGGTGCTACCTTTCATACTACAAATGATAGGAATTTACTCACTAAGGTCATAGAAATGAAAACACAATGGAAAATTGCAGTGGTGATGAGACAGATGTGACTCATGTTGGAACTGCAAATTTTGGTGCTTTCTTCAGTAAATTACTAACTCTAAAACAAGTTAGAGTAGTACTTTTACTTAAAAGAAAATTGATATCTTTGCTTGATAAATCTTGTATGCCTTTCTCAACAATGAATGGTAGAGTAACTTTATTTGTTATCTCTTGTTATTTTGGTTGTGCACTCATGATTAATGGTATGTATAAATTGAGTTTAGATACTGTGAGCATAAACCATGTGAGTTCAACTTTGATTGATCCAAAGTTGTTACATAATAGACTTTGACATATGAACTACAGGAAAATGCAACATCTAGCTAAAACTCTTGATACTCCATTAAATGCTTCTATTCGATTTGACAAATGTGAAGTATGTGCACAAACTAAGATTACTAGAAAACCTGTTAAGTCAGTTTCTAAAAGCACACAACTTCTTTATCTGATACATTCTGACCTTTGTCACTTTAGAAATTATATTACTAGAGGTGGTCAGAAGTACTTAATAACATTCATAGATGATTTTTCTAGATATTGTCATGTTTATTTGTTGAAATCGAAAGATGAAGTTTTTGAAAGGTTCTAGATTTTTAATTCAAGAGTAGAAAATCAACTCAACTTGAAAATTAAGAGGTTTAGGAGTGATAGAGGAGGAGAGTACACAATGACAGGGTTTAAGGAATTTTGCACTTCGGAGGACATAATACTTGAGACCACTGCTCCTTACTCACCCCAATCAAATGGTGTTGCTGAGCGCAAGAATAGGACATTAACTGAAATGTTAAACTCTATGTTACTTATAGCTGGCATGCCTTCCTCCTATTGGGGAGAAGCAGTTCTAACTGCCAATCACATCCTAAACAGGTTGCCGCACTTTAAGTTGTCTATGACTCCTTATGAGATATGGCATAAACGCTCTCTTAGATATGATACTCTTAAGACTTGGAGATGTATTGCTTATGTAAGAATACAAGATCCTAAGAGACCTAAGGTGAGACCTAGAACCATTACTTGCGTATATCTAGGAAGTGCAGAAGATAGCGCTGCAAATAGATTTTTGGATTTATCTACAACTGCGGTGATAGAATCCATAGATGCATAATTCTTTGAGAATAAGTTTATCAAAGATCATGGCTTGAGTGTTTCTAGATCTATAGATATGATTTTAGAATCTCCTATAGAATTTCAAGCAAGCCCTTGTGACATTTACTCCACATAACTGGCTATTGAATCAGTTCTAGTTAGAGTATCTATGAGATAGAGAGTTCCCAAAGACTTTGGCGAGGACTTTGTCACTTACCATCTAGAGGATGATCCATTCTCATATCAGAAAGCAATGAGATCTAGAGAATCTCTACTGTGGGCAGAAGCCATAGATGATGAAATGAGCTCTCTACTGCATAATCATACTTGACAGCTAGTCAATTTGCCGAAAGGGGCTAAGGCTATAGGTTGTAAGTTGGTAGTGAAGAAAAAATTGAATAGTGATGGATCGATAGCCAGATACAAAGCATATTTTGTAGCTAAAGGCTATAGACAACAAAGTGAAGTAGACTATTTTGGTGTTGACTCACCTGTGTGTTATCTATCAACTATAAGAATTCTTCTTGCTTTGACATCTATTGAACACTATGTAGTACATGAAATGGATGTAAAGACAACTAGTGGATGACATGTTAATTCTTGGTTTTGATCATTCTATAGTGAGTGACATGAAAGCTAATTTAGCTAAAGAATTTGACATGAAAGATCTTGGTATTGCAAATACCATTCTTGGTATGAAAGTAAGCTTTGATAGGCAAGTTATCTCCCTTAGCCAGACTCATTATATTGAGCAGCTACTTTCTACCTGGGGATACAGTGAGTGCAAACTGAGTGAGACACCGTGTGATTATAATAATAGACTGAGTCCTCATGAAGGGACTAGTGTGGATCAGTTAAAGTATTCAAAACTGATTGGTAGTCTCATACATGCTGCAAGTTGCACTAGACCTGACATAGCCTTTACAGTTGGCATGCTAAGTCATTTCACTAGTAATCCTAGTAAAGAGTATTGGGATGCCCTCGATAGGCTGATGCGATATCCTAAAGGTACTAAAGATTATGCTCTACACTACTCTGGTTATCCTTCAATTGTGGATTAATATTCTGATACGTCATGGTGTTCAGAAATCAGAAATAGTAAGTTCACCAGTGGATATGTATTCACTTTGGGTGGAGCTACTATTGCTTGGAAATCCAAAAGATAGACTTGTATTGCATTGTCGTCTATGAAATCATAACTTTTTGCTTTAGCCTTAGCCGGTGAAGAGGAAAAGTGGATAAAGAATCTGATTATGGATATTCCTTTGACTCGGCTAAAGATTAATTCTTTAAGCCTATTTTGTGATAATCAAGTAGCAGTCCAAGTTGTTAAAATGCTCTCTTTATTTCAAAGAGAAGACGTATAAGATTGAGACATGCGTTGTTGAATTATCTGAGAAAACAAGGAGTTATCACCTTGATCGATGTGAGATCGAAGGATAACTTGGCTAATGCTCTCACAAAAGATATGCCTAAAGATCGATTATTCAAACAGTGGGGGAAATGAGGTTAAAGACTATATAGACAGGTCTTAATTACCATTTACTTACCTTTTAATTGTGAGTTTTGAATTATCGAATCTTTCTTTTGTTGGCCAAAATGATAAGCACTATTTATATGTTTGATTGATGTTTATAGTTGCTGATTAATTTGAAAAGGGTAAGTTGTCTCATTCCAAACTTGATGAAGATAACTTGAACCTGATTCAAAGGTTCTACCTGGGAAACTTGTGTCATTCCAAACTTGATGATACAATCCAACCTGGTTGGACTATCCTTTTGGTTAAATGATCTTATTCCAAACTCGATGCTAGATTATTTGACTTTGAGGAATCAGTAATTGTGACATTCCAAATTGAAACATTGAAATAGTTGTTTGCATAAGAAGCCTATGGGTCATGTTCTTAATTGAAACTTGACATCACATGACTAGGTTATTGTAAGTAACTTGACTATTGGTTTTGCTCATTGAAACAAAACAATAGTTATTCTCTTACAAATAAACTCAAGTTGATGGCTCTTTGCAAAACAAATTGTTTAGGCCTTGTCATAATTTATGAAACTGGCTTGGTGCTTATGAACATAATATTGCGATGCTTTATGACATTAATATATGTTCTTCTTTGCCTGATGATATGATGTTGAGTCCTTTTAGTAGTACTAGACATCTTTGGTAGATTATTCAACTGATTGAATTCATAATAATATGAAATTCATACTTGATATTCTACAAAGGATGGCAGAGATGGAGGAGAGCTTAATGAGAGGGATCTTGACTAAGATCACCTCCTTGATGAATGAATATATCATTTAGAGTATGTGGGGACTTGACAGTTCACCCGCTATTTCCCATTTTGATGGAGTCCATTTATTTGAGACTTACATTCTGATATCTTTAATTTATGAACAATGTTGATTGTGCACTGATTTTGAGACTTATTTTGGATGTTGGGATCTGGATGAGTTTAGATTGAATCTAACTCTAAATATTTACTTAGGTATACTGGTCTCAGAACAGATTCATGATAATGATGATTTATTTATTTAGATAGAAAATGACTATTGAGTTTAATGTTTTACAATTAAAACTCTTTGATTGATCCGAGTTAGTTGTCTTGGACTGGATATGAATGATTCATATTTGTTTGAACATTACATTGATCACTCTATTGGATTGTGCTATATGGTGAACATAGGAGGAGATTGTTGGGTATATTAATAATATAATCCAATAGTATGTTCACATATAAGCTCAATAGGTGAAAGCATGGTTATTCGGGTCCATATGGGCTGGAACCCAATAGCTTGCATTATATCTAGGGTTTCCTAAGCTGGAGGTAACACTGTTGAGCATTCCAAACTTGATGTCTCTTGGTGTAATACTTCAAGCACCTCTAAACCCTTCTCTCTCAAACTCATAACCTCCAATAAGTTATTTGTAGCTATTTGATGGTGTCAAAGTTGAATTGTAATGTCTTGGTAGGTTCAATCTCATTGTCAACTTTAGCTACAAATAGGAAATGAGTTTAATCAATTTTAGTTCTTGAAAGGTGATTTAAGATTAACAGCAGCAAATCAGTAAAATCATGATAGCTAACGATAACTTTTCCCTTCTTTGTCTGAGTAATTCAACATATTTTTTTAGATGCACCGAAATCTATTCATACTTTTTTTTTATTAATGAGTTGTATTTATATCGAGGAAAATTTTAGCATGTTAATACTTAAAGTTGAGTAGACTTTTGTCTTATTGTTAATAAGAAATCACAAGAAAACAAAATTTTGTCT
The DNA here is from genome assembly GCF_033153095.1 of Gastrolobium bilobum. Lineage (NCBI taxonomy): Eukaryota > Viridiplantae > Streptophyta > Magnoliopsida > Fabales > Fabaceae > Gastrolobium > Gastrolobium bilobum. Next base: position 4,829 of record NW_026897315.1, read on the forward strand.
TACTATCCATGCCAATCTTTTACCTTTTCTTTCTTACTCTTAAGAAGATGTAGAGAGAGATAAGGACCACAACGACAACTATAATGGCGCAACTACCGCAATGACAGTTCATGTTGTGTTGCTCTTTCCTGCAAAATACAAACCCAGAATATAGTACCTTCTATGGAAGTGGTATTGGTGACTGAAGAAGGAAGAAAAGGAGGAGGAGTCACTTATGGTGGAGAGGCATCAGCTGTAGAGTCATAGAAGGGAGATGTGTTTGGAAAATTTTGTTTATATGGACAATATTAATTAATTAGTTTAGTGTTTTAAAATTAATTAGGTTAATAGATATTCAAATTCTATTATTTATTGGCCTGTGGTGATCATGTTGAGTTGGACTTACGGCATTTATTGATATTGGGCCTAGTTTGACAGTAATATAGGCTTTATTGTGACCCTTGTTTTTCGTAATAGGTGGACCCAGTGGACACAAACTCTTTTCAATTGTCCAAAGGGGATTAATTTTTTAACTCATGTTGTGTTCATTGATTAACTCATATAAGGTTTTAATCTTGATATAGACTTTGGTTTGTGCATTATGTCCCAAAAGGAGAATAATTTGTTGTGCTCTTTGATTAACTCATATAAGATTTTGACATTGGTTTGTGCATTCTGCCCAAATAGAAATATATTATTGTGGTGTCCCCATTATGATAGATTGCTTTATTAAAATAGTATCTTGCTCTATAGTTTATTCTTATGCATTCCTCTTTTGTCTTTTTTTTTCATACAAGAAGAAAAAGCAGGAAAAAAGCTAAGACAAAAAAAAAAAAAAGACTAGTTGTTTCCTCTCCGTGGGTGAGAAATGTCTGTCATGTCCGCCTGAAGATGAAGCTTCAACAAACAAGGAGGCCTATTGTAGATACTATCATCAGATATGCCAGAATTATTTAGAGGAAGATTAGCTAAAAAGTCAGCATAGCTATTGGCTTCTCTAAAAGCATGTGCTATTGAAACCTGCCAGTCACGATTAAGAAGTGCTCGTATTTGAGTCACCAAACAAGACCCATGAGCTGCATCACCACTTTTGGTGAGCAAAACGGCCGCCAAAGTGGAATCACTCTCAAGAACTAGACGACGCTGATGCTATCCGGCAAGTATACCGTTTCGCATAAGTAGTAAAGTAGTAAGAAAGATCGTCTCCTCAGGGATTGAAAACCAAGTACTAAAATAATCAGTCACTTTAAGTTGAAAAACTGATCTCTTGTAGGGAAAATTAAATTGAATCTTAGTAACCATAAAAGTAAAGACTTATTTTTGAGTTTTTGTATTTTCAAGAATGAAAAGAAGAATAATAATGGAGTTGGTTTTGAAAATATGAGAAAGAATTGCAGTTAGGGAACACTCTCCCTATGATCCCCACTTATTACTTTGGATTGATACAAAATACTTATTTATATATTTTCTCAGATAATTATGATCTCAATATATTAATAATTAAATCACAATCCCTTGGTAACTTAACCCTTTAACCTCACTTAGAATCCTAATCCCTTAGTAACCCCTCATGAGAATTAAGCAATGAACACAATAATTCCAACATCTGCAATTAAATATACATCTATCCTTAGTATGCATACCAATAGTTATCTTATCTGCTTTCAAGATCAGAAACCCCAATATCCCTATTTAAGGTTCTAACCCTCAAACTATTTTCAACTATCAAATTGATCAGGTTTAATAAAGAAAATATCAAATACGCACAAGGTAAGATAAAGAAATTTATATAAACGAGTAAAATAATTTAAATCAATCCGTCATAACAAGGGTTCACATAGGGTTTGTGACCCTAACTACAATAAAAGAAATTAGCCAGACATATTCATGTCTGACAATTTAAATAATGAGAAAGAGTTCATGAAAATGTAAAACCGGAAGAAGAAGAAGTCTTGAATCTTCAGTCACCGAGAGCTTCCTCTCCAATTTCTCCTTGCCAAAAGATGATTTTCTTTTAGAGTTTCTGCTTCCTTTATATAGCCAGCTACTCAATCAGGTCATAATCCTTGCATTAATTATGATTAAATTTCCATTTTTCTCATAATTTCACCAATCAATCAGGTCATGATCCTCTAATTAATTTGATTAAATTTCCATTTTCATCAAATTCCACAATTCAAGGATTGCATTCTGTTGGACATTTAGCAAGTGCACTAGTCGTACAAGTAATAAAATGATAAGTAAAGATCGTTCCCACGAGGATTTGTGTCAAGCACTGACTAACCATATGTACTTGAGTTGAATCAAACAAAAGTTCATAGATTGCATAGATTTCTTGTCACCAGAAACTACACTGAATTGAATTAAACTTGATAATTAAATAAAATGTAAATTATAATATAAACAAGTAGTCAGATGTCATTTTCCCTCAAACATGAATTTATAGATGAACCAATTTCCATTATGAATTATCTACTATGTGATGTTGATCAACCTTTTTCTTATCATCTCAAGATGTAATCCCTTACTACCCTGATAGACACATTAATCAGAAACCCCAATCCCTTGGTGATTCCTTTCTTAATACATGCATTAATTACTAAGGTCTTAAGATCACATCAGAATCCTAGCATCAATCCCTTGACTACTAGAACACTGATGATGAAGTTGTCAAAAATAGAGAAATAATGTAAACATGTCTGTTCTACACTATTCCTCAACATGAAGAATTAATCAAGACAACTTCATACAATCATATAATAGATAAACAAAACATCTAATTAACCATTCATAAATTCAAACTTGAGTTCCATTGAATCAGACTACAAAGGACTCTCCTAAGACATAATTGAAATACAAACAAGAGAAGAAAGATCAAACTCCATTGACATGATAGTTGAGTCTTCAATCTCCAAGTGTAATCACATAGGAAATACTAACTATTACAAGAACTAATCCTAAGAATTTGGAAATTCAGAGAAAATGAGGAGTCAGATCAGATCTATGAAAGATCTGACCTGATCTCCCTTCTCCTAGTGTGATGGGAAAAGTTAGAATGAGAGGATTATAGGATTGGATCTGATATCTGGAAAATCTGTCAGAATGTGAAGGCCCCTTGTCCTTTTATAATTTACAAATTACAACTGAAAACTGACATGGGCGCTAAAACTCTCATTTCTGGACGTTTTAGCGCTCAACCTTGACGGATGCTCAACTGCTTTTAACTGTCTTGGGCGCTAAAACACTCAGTTTTGGGCGTTTTAATGTTCAGCACCAGCATCTTTTGTGCAACAGGGCGCTAAAACGCTCAGTTTTGGGCGTTTTAGCGCCCAACACTTAGAATTTTCCCATTCTTCAGAATCTTCTTCCTTCTCTCTTTTGCTTCTTGAGCTTCATTTCCCTACAAAAACAATGTAAATTTTCAACATAAGCTTCAGAACTTGTATTTGAGAGATTTCCAGGACATTAACCTCTTTTCCATCCATTTAATCACACAAATTGATATTAATTCATGCTTAAAAACCTGATGAACTAAGGGTTCATCACATTCATGACGCCCACACAATCAACGCCAAATCCTGGTCATGAATGTGTGTGGCGCTAGTTCGCGCCACTCTGGCGCCAACTAGCGCCAATTCTCTGGTATTTGGCCTGTGCAGCAAGGCGTAACTTGGCACTTTCCTCTATGTGGAATTGCATCAACAGGCTTTTTATAATTTTCAATTCTTTTTCCTGCAAAAATACAATTAATAGGTAAATATTATTGACATAGAAAGAATCAATATAAATAGCAAATATGTATTGAAATTGCTCTTTAATGACTCAATTCTTATCAATTTTAATATGGAAAAATCACACTTGTCAGAGGCACATCAGACGCCAACCTCTTTGCTAAGCAAAATTAAGACATACCAAACCCCCTATAATTCTACAGTAAGCGCATTACAGATGCCAATGCGAGACGAAAATCCCACGAGCCAAGCTCCATAACAATTATGGAATAAACCCCCACAAGCAGCTGCACCAGGAGCTCCTCTTGCAACACCATCCATATTAAGCTTAAGAAAACCAAACATTGGAGATTCCCAACAGACTAAAAAATCCACCAAATAAGGAAGATCAGAAATACAAATATCCATCATGTCCACAAATAATCGCTGTATAAAATCAACAAAATGCTGCAATGAAGCTGCCACTATAAAAGAGTGAGCAACCTGATTTTGCCAAAACCAAATCTGATATAGGAAATAAACAAAAAGGAAAACCAATTGCGAATATCTAGCTTCTCAAGGGGAAAAAAATACACGCAGCTAGTATTGGAAATCACCTTGAAAAAATTCTTCATGTAAAGATAAAGGAATAAAAGCGCACCATAATTCACGAATCACCAAACAATCTCTTAAAGCATGAAGAATCGTCTCTTCCTCTTGTCTACACACAGGACAAGTGTTACCTCCATTAGCCAAGAAGCAAAACAGATTCTAGTGCATAATTTAACGTCAACAATCTTCCATAGAATAAGTTTTGACCGATATGGACCATTCTACTTCCAAATTTTAGACCAACACCAATTATCCCAACCCATATGCTCCAAATCATGAGAACCACTAAGTAAAGTGTATAGCACCCGAACTGAGACCAATTCTCCAGATCCCAAACACCACTATTTTTTTATCAGGAGGCTCCATATCCAAAGTTGGTAACACACTACAAATGTGTAGAACTACTATAGATGGAAGCCAAGCAGAAATCAGTTCCATCTTCTAGCAATCAGTATCTGAGACATAATCAGAAAGGCAATTGGTTAAGTCAACCGAAGGAACAGAAGAAGAAAGTTCAGCAAGGGAAGTATCCTAAAACAACCATTGATCTTTCCAAAATTGAATCGTTTTCCCGTTTCCCAATTTTCAGTTCTCTTGCATATTAATTTTCACTCAAACACAACATAAAGAGGCCCACAACTGGGAGCAACCAGAGGACAAATCAAAATTAAGCTCACCATTAAGACCATATAGAGCTCACAAAACCTTTCCCCACAAAAACTGCTCATCTGAACACAACCTCCAAATCAGTTTACTAGTAACACATCTTTCATCGCACTTATACTTTTTAGACCTAAACCTCATTTCTCCTTGGGGCGCTGGAGGATGTCCCAGCCTAACAAGTGAGCTTTCCTGTGATCTTGAGAATCACCCCAAATAAAGCTTCTAATCATTTTTTCAATTTCCATGCATATACCAACAAGCAATTTTTCGTGCTGGATATGAAAATAAGGAATAAATGAGAGAATTGATTTTGCTAATGTAATACGCCAGCTTGAGGCAAAGATAAGCGCTGCCAAACACCTAATTTGGAAGCCAGTTTGTCTATAATATGCACAAAATGTTGTTTAGTAGTTCTTCCATGAATCATCCAAGCCCCTAGATATCGACCGATATTTCTTGTCCTCTTAAAACCACTTCTGACTGTCAGTAAATTAGCAAAAGTATCAGGAGTATTTTTGGAAAGATAAATAGAAGACTTCTGAATATTAAACTTGAGACAAGAAATCTCTTCAAAGAGATTTAGACATTTTAGCACAAATTCTAAGTGATCTACAGACGCTTTAGCAAATAAGAGGAGATCATCAGCAAACAGAAGATGAGAAATGGCAAGGCCATTATTACCTGCGAATATAGGCTTCCATAAGTCACCAGAGACTGCATACAAAATAATATGGGAGAGTTTTTCCATTGTCAAAACAAAAAGATACGATGAAAGAGGATCTCCTTGGTGAAGACCACACAATAGAGAGAAATCCTTTGTGAGACTTCAATTCCACAAAATATTCATAGAAGATGAAGTAACAACTTCCATAATAATGGAAGAAATTGTAGCAGGTAACCCCATCTTAGTTAGAGATCATCTTAAAGAAAACCCAGTTCAATCAATCATATATTTTTTCCAAGTCAATTTTAATAGCAAAAGAACATCTTCTATTTTTCTTCTTATGCATCTTATGAATCAGCTTCTGAGAAGTAATAATATTATCATGAATTTGTCTACCTGACACAAAACTAGCATGGAGAGGAGAAACTACCGGACATAAACGATTTTAACTGGGTCACAATAATTTCACTGATAATTTTGTAAATAACAGAACAAGAGAAGAGAAATAGGCCGAAACTGGCTAACAAAAGATGGAACCTCTACTTTGGGAATTAATACTAAAAGTGTTGAATTAATAAATTTGAAACGCGAGGGGTTATGCCAAATCTCATAAATGCACTTCCAAAGCTGATCCTTCAGCAGCGACCAATTTTTTTGAAAGAAGAGAGCAAAAAACTCATCCCTCCTATGAGCTTAGAAGGCTCCCATTTCAAATTAGTTCTTGCGAATTTACTCTACATAGAGAGGCTGATCAAGCATTTCTATCTCCTATTTTGAAATACAAGGCCATAAGTTTTAGGAGGTAAGCCAACGCCTAGGTTCACAATCCTCGCTAAAAATATTTTGAAAAAATGAATATACATGTTCACGCAGAAGAGAATCATCCTCAATCCAATCCCTTGAGTCATTTTTTAATTTTGTAATTTTATTTCTGCATTTCCTCTGTACTATTTACAAATGATAAAATTTTGTGTTATAATCCCTTATTTTAGCCATTTATGCCTAAATTTCTAAACCAAAACCTCTCTTCTTGCTTCAGAACCACATTAAGAGACCACTATAAGTTAGCTTTCTTCAAGCTCCTGAGAATATCCCACAAGATGATGTTTCTGAACAAAAGCCATCTTCGAAAGTAAAGTCTCTTTCCTCTCATGAATATTACCATAGACCTCTTAATTCCAATGAATTTGGATATCATAATAATCATGTCATGAGATCGCAACCAACAGACTAGGGAAGTTCGGATGATTTAACCAATTTGTAAAAAATTAGAAAGGGCAAGGGACCCAATTGTTGTCCTGCCCATTTAAATTAATTAGCATAGGAGAATGATCAGATCAGAGCATGTTCGTGCCAGGTTAATAACTTTCGCGTTATCAAATAATATTCTTCAATTTAAATTAGCACACAAGACCGATCCAATTTTTTAAATAACACGGATGATTATGTAAAGAACTTGGGATACACCACGCCAAAAGCTAGTTCAAGAGGTGGAAGTGCCCAAGGCCTTATAAAGACTATATTAGTTGCCCATCCAATCAATGTGGGACTATATATCTCAACACGCCCCCTCACGCAAGAGCCCTTTAGGCAAGGAGCGTGGAAATTACACAGGCCCATTTTTGGTTTACCTTTTTAGGCAAGAGAAAGTGGGGGATGACGATGCTCTGATACCATGTAAAGATATACACCACCCCAAAAGCTAGCTCAAGGAGTGGAAGTGCCCAAGGCCTTATAAAGGTTATATTAGTTGCCCATCCAATCAATGTAGGACTATATATCTCAACAGATTAAAACACTTGGGGCCATGCTAAGATCAGTTCCATCCCTTGCATTGGAGGTCATCAACAATCCACTCGAACAAACAGTTACAAAACTCATGACATCTGGAAGGATCAGCAATAATTCACCCTCTTTGTTTAGAAAGAGAAGCAATTTCATTAAAGTCCCCCCGATAGCAACCAAGGACATTCATAGAATTATTGATATCTGAAATCAAAGGCCACAAATTATTACGATCAGCTCTACATGAACTCGCATACACAGCAGTGAAATGGAACGAAGGGATAGAGTAGCCACTCACTCGAACATGAACAAACTGTTGATGATGAGATACAACAAAAATCAAAATATGATCAGATTTCCAGAATAACAAAATACCACCTTTAAACCCAATAGCTTCCAACATAAAAGAACTATCAAACCCAATTTTCTTCATAAGATTTCTTCTGACAATACTTGAAGATCGAGTTTCCACCACAACAATTAAACAATTACCATGCTTCTTATAAGAAAGTGGAGGTGCTGTCCCAATTCTCTTTTGTCTTGAGATCAAACTTTTCTAGGAATTCTTTTAAATTAATATGAAAACATTTTTAGATGATTTTGTTCAATGTTTTTGAAATATCTATTTTATCTTTTGGCACATAAATATCTATTTGGTATTATTTACTTTTATTTATATTTATTTATGTGAAAAGAATTATGTGCATATTCTATTTTCCCAAATTTGAATTAATGAAAATTTATTATAACATATAGGGATTTTAATGGCAATTTTAACCCTTCCTAATTTAAGATAGATTTTTTGTACCATCTCACTTATATTTGATTAGTAATCCTAAGAGTATAATTGTTAGTATTAGCCTATTAGGCATTGAAATTTTATGGCATAATCTTCTTTCACTCTGTTTTTTGGTAGGAGAAAAGAGCACAACCCTAAAAGAAAAAAAAGAAGAAGCTAAAAGCTAAAAACACTATAAGGCCTACAATTGGTTGCTAAATTTGCTAAGTAGAGTAGTTGCACCACATGAGGAAGGAAACCTCAAAGACATAGATCGCCATTGTCTTGATGATCAAGCAAAAGGTTTGTCATCCAATCGTCATAATTGTTGGCTTTTCTAAAAATATCAATAAAATGAAGCTGCCAATACCTTGCAGTAAGCGTTCATATGCGAGATACCAATTGGCACTCACAAGCTACATGACTATGACTAGTGAGAATTGTGATTATACTGTTCAAATTACTCTCCACCAACACCTTCCTCCAAACTTTCTGGAGACATCTAAGAACACCCCAAAGCTTTGTTGAGTAGTTTGAATTGAAGCCAACCATCTAGGCAAAATCCTCCCTCCAATGGCCAATTATTACCCCTTGAGGTGCAATCAATATTAACTTTGACGAAATCATCGTAAGGGATGTCCAGCTAACTTGAGTAACTTTAGTTACCACTGGACCATTTATGGAAAGGGTTATCCTAATTAATGCTTGTTGGATCTCAAAGACCAAACTTCTAATTAATTGTGGTGCTTGTTGGATCTCAAAGACCAAACTTATAATTAATTGTACTCTATGGTAGTCAAGGGGTTGATGACTCCAAAGAATAAGTCGTTGCTTAGAAAATGCAATATGAATTTTGAATATATATATATAAAGTTCTTCATATTTAGAACATTATTTGTAAATTGTTGAAATTCTTAAATGATAAGAATTATTATATGCAATTACATGCCCCAAGGGGATTATTGTGTGTCATAATTTTGAAATTTTATATGAAGAAATTTTGTTAAATAATTAAAATTATGGTGATGTATAATTTATATAATTTATCTCAGTAAAGGGGATGAATTCTTGAAAGTTTTATGTTATTCTCCTTGTTGTCTTAATCTTCATGTTAAGCAAAATAGTGACGTATAATATACTTTGCCAAAAAGGAGAATTTTTAATATGCTAATTATTTTATTAAAATAGCTTAATTTCCCATAATTAATATTATTGGATTATATGTGATAAACACATTTTTGATGTGAACAACAACAATGTCACCGTTGAGTTGTGGACTAGATTAGATCATAATGAATATAGATAAGATGCAGAGTTTTCTTCATAATTTACTGTTTAGAAATTATTGATCTTAATAGAGCGATGCGTGAAGGTAAGTTTGAGGTTAACACGAAGAGTACACCTAAATAATAAGAATATTTGTTTAATAGGGGGGATCCAAAAGGCTCTGTCTAACATTGAAGTTTCTATGAAGTAAGTGGGAGATAGGGGTGTCATCAATCGATCTAAACCGATTTAAACCGCGGTGACCGAACCGAAAAATCGATAACCAAATAAATCGCAAACCGAAAAATCGAAAACCGAAAAAAAATCGCAAATTTTAATTGGATTGGATCGGTTTTTGGATGGGTTAATGAAAACCGATCCAATCCAAACCGATCCAATATATTAATTTCTCTCTACCTACTTGAATTTTTCTCTAATCATAGTCCAAAAATTTCTAAACCCAAGACCCATTAACCCATCAAGTAAACCCAAGAAAAAATCTAGTCATATCTTATCAACAAAATTTTATCTTTGTAGAGCTTCATATCTCATTGCCCAATTTTTTTTTTTATATTATAGTTTACTAATGATTTTGTATTTCAAAAAAAAAATTATAAAGTCAATATATACAAAAGATGTTATTTGCACAATAGTCATGAAATAAATTTTAGGATTTTCAAAAAACCGAAAACCGATCCAATCCAAACCGAAAAAAATTGGATTGGATTGGATCGGATCGGATTTGAAAAAATCTCAACCGAATGGATAATTATATGATCAAACGAAGAGATTGGATCGGATGATTTTTGCTTCCAAAACCGATCCAATCCAGACCGCGAACACCACTAGTGGGAGATCTTAGTTTAGTATAATGAAATAAGTTTGTTTAGAAAGAAACTTTCTATATATATTCCTTCAAAAGAACTTTGATTTCTATTTTGTTTTGATAAACTTGAATTTTCTTTTTTCATGGTTAGTGGGATCTAATTCCCTTATCTTGTGTTGTATGTAGATGACATAATTGTTCAGCACAAGACAAAGGTTTCATCATAGCTGACCCTCTGATAAAAGGATTTAGGCTCGTGGTGTTTAAAAGGTATGTTGGGAAGATGGACATTGTAACACTCCATTTCCACATACAAGATATTACACCCTTAATGGTACAAAGTGCGCATCAATAGCAGAGGACTCCCTGTAAACATCACACAGTTATCTTGAAACTACGTGACTAAATAAATTACTGCTCAAAATCTGTAAAACATTAAACCATACAATTCCATACTTGTAAAAAATTCAAACTTAAGCTTCAAATCCTTTAACCATTATTTTAAGAAACATGAACATCATAACCCCTGTATATTGGACTAACTGAACAACCACATTAATACACAATATTTAAATCCAAACATTTAATAACATAACTTCATCCATAGCATAACCCAAACATGTACATAGCATTTTCCATCACACGTGCACAAGCTAGTAGCATACCAAACATATACTGATGCAACCAAATCGCATCCAATTCTTTAAGATACAATCTGTAATTTACATATAGATAGGATCTCCACATGCTTTAATTTTTAAAACCACGCCAATAATAATAATTACATAAGTGCAAATCTAACACATTCATTTTTCACACCAAATCTTGCTGTTTCTGCCAACCACTTCAGTCCGATCACTTATCCCTAAACATGGGGTGGGATTTATAATCCCAGTAAACTAAATGTTTGTAGAATATTCTTCCATTCTGAAGCTCACTTCCTGCATAATTGGATAGTGTACGTAGAATAGCATAGACATACAGTTCATGCATTGAAACATATAGCAAACAATGTGCAAATTTTCTTACAAATAACTTTAATTAATTTATACCTTACAATTGATTATACACATTCATTACTGTCCATTACACAACTTGCTGTAATTATTTATCAAATAAAGCAGTACAATTATTAAGCATATAAATACAAATTTCTACTTACAACAATCTTACAATAAATTTACACTTAGCATTTTAATATTTTAAATAATCAAATACTAAAATCCTTATAGAAAACTCTTACCGTATCTAATGCTAAAGTTCTCATAGAAGCTTTCACTTTCTCATGTTAACTTGATACTCTGGGAAAATTATTTTCAAGTATCATAGCATCCACAATAACTTACATAACCTTGTCTTTTTCTTCTCAAATTTAAATAGTACAATCACGATAACGATAAAAATATCAACTACACTTGTAAACGTAAATCAATAAAAAAAAGTGTATTATATAACAACCCTCGTTAGCAAGTTAGATTAATAAGGAAATCAAGCAAGAGTTATGTAGATAAGTGGTGTTCATAGAAATTGTGATTAGTTATGTCAAGTAATGATCCATTGATCATGAAATTGAGATAATGAGATACAGAGCGATACATTTCATGCCAAGCAAGTCATATAGTACATAAATATATGTATGAAGAGAATTCAGGACGTATATGTCATTATAGATAAAGTCATGAATTACTTGAAAAATAGACTAGATGTGGTCAAAACTTGAATTGGATGTTATCATTAAATTCTTTAGAGAATTTAGTGGGTTCAATATGATCTTGGATTAGTCTAATGATGATTAGATTAATAATTAAAAATGAGTCAAAGTTTAAGAAAAATCAACCAATAAGAATGAATATAAATCAATGTGACTTAAAAGTAAGCAAAACTAGTTTTAAACTTGAATTAGAGGACGTAATTAAATTGAGTGGTAAATTTCATTGAGTCAAGGTATCTTTAGATTAATTAGGGGATGATTAGATAAATTGTTAAAAATATGACAAAGTATGAATTTAATTAGCCAATAGAATTAAAGATAACTTAGTTATTTTAAAAGCTAACTAGTTAATATGTTATATAGATATTTTGAACAAAAAAATCTGGTGTTCCTTGTCTTATAAGGACTCCAAATCAGCGCACAAGTGGGAAGGAAAGGAGTGTTTAGAGTGTTTCATTTGTGAACCAATAGGAAGCCAACAAATCAAGAGAAATAGCCTTGAAAATAAATATAAGTGGCTTGATATTTTTCTTCCTAAACAAATTGGTTCTTCTTTCTTAAGAAGGAAAAAATCTTCACTTAGTACCTCTTAAAAACCATGACTTCACGGTTGTGAGGAAGAGCTTGAGAACTTGCTTCTCTAGTCACTAAAATTCATAGATACTTTGAGAGAAAATCATCCTTGTAGCTAGTAGAACATAACCATGGCTTTTAATCCTTGAGAGGAGCTTCACATGTTCATCTTTTCTCCTATTTTTCTTGTGACCTCATGGCTCCCATCAATAGGAAGTGAGGTGTTTTTATGTCTTGTTGAAGAAAAACTGAGGAAATATGCACCAAGGAGTGGTTTAAGGTAACTAACTACCTTCCTTTAACTTCATTTCATGGATTTTAAATTATGGTTTATGAATTGGGGATAACTATGTATGATGTTAGATCATGTGTATATGTTGTGTTTTGATGTGTATTCATGGTTTTTGTTGAGTATGGAGTTGATTGAATTAAGTTTGAATCATTGGAAGTTTAAAAAATTCGTGAAACCTTTTAGACCTCAAATCTTCCCTGTTTTCACAAATTTATATCTGAAGTTGTAGAACTCTAAATTAAGTGTAGTTTATTGAAAATTAAAGGCACACATGTCTAGTTTAACATATAAAAAATTAAGATAAATTGGATTTAAAATGGAATTTTAGTGTATTTTATAGTGCAGACTGTTCATGCGGTAAAAATTCAGCTTTATGGACTGTTTTGTGTAATTAATTGATGTTTGGTGTTATTGGTATGTATTTTGGTGAAATGGCACTTAAATTTATAAGTATTAAGCTTGAAAAATGTGAGTAAATGAGACATATAGGTATGGCCACTTAGTGGTTTATTGGATTAAAAATTAAGTTGTTTAATGACGGAGCTTAAAAATGAATTTGAAGTATGTATCAAGCAAAATTAGAATGATGAACCTTTAATTGGAAATATGATTAAGTAGGTTTTATATTATGTAAATATAGGTCAAGTTGTAGGTATTTAGGTTTGACTTGTGTATGGCATGAAATTTTAAGTATAGTAGTAAACAAGTATTGTAATGTGTAGCAGGTAATACGGTGATTCCAAGTCAGGATTCTGTGAATTTTGCAAAAATTACTTGTATACCAAGTAAGCGTGATATAAAAGCACTGATAGATAAGCTCTTGGTTAGGAGTTTTTCTCTGTCTTTGTTGTTCCACCAATGTCCATTAAGGATAACGGTTAAATTGTATATATGATTGATAGTGAGATATTCAGTATAAATGCATACATGTGCACTCATATAGACAAATACATTGATGATGTGTTTAATTTATATAAATTGATATTGTGATGTGATATAGTGCGAGTAGACAAGTAGAGTAGACAGGAAGAAAGTGGGATAACAGAAGTACATATCTTCCGTAGTAAAAATATAAAGATGAATTGCAGAAGTATAAATCTTCTTTAGTATTAAGATTATCAAGAAATCAAGACCTAGAAAGATGATTAAGTAATCAAGATGTAGAAATGTGTTCTTAGTTATATAATATATTAATATTAAATTATATGAGCAGGGAAGTATAAATCTTCCGTATTATCATCAAGCAGGGAAATATGAATCTTCTGTATTACAAACAGCAAGGAAGTATAAATCTTCCATATTATCATCAAGCAGGGAAGTATAAATCTTCTGTAATATAAAGCTGTAGGATATAGGGGAGTATAAAGGCTTCTGAAACAAGTCAGTGAGATACAGTCAATGAGATACAATAAGTGAGATATAATCTGTAGGATATACTAATAAAATTACATGTTGTATGTCTATAAAAAAAAAATTACATGTTGTATTATATGCTTTATATCTGACCTTACATGCAGAAAGTGAACTCTTGGGGTGGAGACTACTCTATGAACCCAGAGTCTTATTGGGATTTATTTCTCACCTCGTTGTAGGGCTGCAATTTAAATTACAGGTACATCAGCAACAGGAGAACCTCAAAGGAAAAATGACCAGTTCAGTGAGGATAGAAGACTCTACAAGAGTGGGTACTTAGCTATTTTGGATGTCTATGTAGACATGTTTTGTAGTGCATGAAGTATATGATCATGCATGTATATAGTTGATAATCATTTTGTGAGGCATGTGTTTGCCTATGTGTGTATTATCAAGTCAAGTAGTTTGATGTTGTATTGGCACAGAACCATATTCAGTATATATATTTGTAGATAATGTGATTTAATCCCTGGTATAGTTCAATTTACAGTCGTTATGCTGTCCGTTAAACTCTATACAAAAGGGTATAAATTATCGTATTCGAATAGTTATTGGTCATTGATTATGGTCACTTGAAATTTAATTTGGAATTCTGTATAGGTATAGGACTGTACAATTTACTGGGGAAAAAAAATATAATATAGTTATAGCAATGCGTAGGAATTAATTAAAAAGAAAAAGTCATACCGCAAAATTGCATCGAGTAATTAGAAATTTTATTAAGTATTCCGCTACTTTAATTTAATTAGATGTGAAAAGTATCACCATATGTAGTTAACAATTCAATTATTAAATTGGGGCGTTACAGATTATCAAACAATTAAATCAAACAAGTTGTCAAACAAAACAACATCACAAATCATATCATATCAAACAATACAAAATATATAAATACATACATAAATTTCTATTTCACAGAATAGCCAGAACCGAATGTGTTCACGGTAACTAAATTGAAATTTAATGCATAATAAATTATTGGAATTCATTGTATCCAAAAAAAAAAATTGGAATTCATTGATGTTGGGATCACCATGTTTATGGTTATTAGACTTTGAAACATAATGGTTGTAATGACCACTAATCCGTAGATATGGTCAATGTTGTTTATAGAGCATGATGGTTTCTGGATAAGGGTATGTTTTATGGGATATATTTTTCTTATGTTGTAGGAAAAGAATTACCTTATGTTGTAGAAACAAAAGTATAAGTGAGACTTACATGTAAGAGGAGAGAAAAAAAAAAATAGAGGGACCCAACCTCTTTTTGTGTGTGTAGGAGAGATGTTTATCTCATGTAAAATGATATAAACATAACCCATGTTTTATTGTGTTATGATTTTTTTTGTTTTTAAAATTATTTTATAGAATAATTAATAAAATAATTTTTTTAAAGTTAAAAGTCAAAATATAAAACAAAAATAACTCAATTATGTCCGCCAAATTTCATTATAAATAAAAAAAAAATTTAATTTTTTTTACAAAACAGATCTTACAAAAAATGCCCATAATTTCAAAAGATTATTTTTCAAAACAAATTTCAAACATCCCATAATTTCTCCCGCTTTAAAGCATGACGATATTGAATAATCCAAGAAAATCCACCGTAGAGAAGGAAATAAACATGGGAAGATTCTGGACTGAACCGTTTGATAGGAAAGTTCGCGTTTCTATTAAATTTACAATTAAAACAACCAAACTAAAACGACACCGTCTGTCCCCTCGCCACTTATTCAGAAAGAGAAAAAAAAAAAAAAAAATAACGGAGAGTCGAGAGAGCTGTAGAAGACTCCAGAACCAGTTTTTCGCGCCACTTCATTGCCTTACTATATAAACCTCTCCCTGGTCGATAACCTTCACACACAGTCGCAAGCTTGTGTTTTTTAACCGATTCGCTCGCTCGCTCTCTGCAATTACCGTTTTAACTCACTCGCTCTCTACGGTTCGCTTTCTCTGCAATTATCTTTACGAGTTTCAATGGCGGACGCAGAAACCTTCGCTTTCCAGGCTGAGATTAACCAGCTTCTCAGCCTCATCATCAACACGTTCTACAGCAACAAGGAGATCTTCTTGCGTGAAATCATCAGCAACGCTTCTGATGTAAGCCTCCTCAATCTCTCACTCATCTTGTTTAACGAATCATTTCTTGAAATTTAAACAAATCAGACCTTAAAAACTGCAATTTAGTATTAACGGATTGTATAATTTAAACATGTAACCCTAGAGTGATATAAAGCCAATAATTACATTGTGTAATTGGAAGATGTGACTTTCTGGTATGTGATTTGAGCGTGCGATTTTCGAGTTACATAAAAGCTGATTACATGATTGTAACGTGTGAATTTTAGGTTAGTATGCATTTGAGTAATTGATTTAAGTTTATTCTGTGAGTGTTACGTTGTTTGAAATTCTGGTTTTATGGTGTACCATAGGCTTTGGATAAGATTCGATTTGAGAGCTTAACGGATAAGAGCAAGCTCGATGCTCAGCCAGAGCTCTTCATTAGGCTTGTCCCCGACAAGGTTAACAAGACGCTATCCATCATTGATAGCGGCGTTGGCATGACCAAAGCAGGTAAATGAAGTATTCGATCGCATGTTTGTTTGAAGTTTCCAGAGTTATTTGTTTTGGATGTCTGTTTCTGACTTTGGTTTGTTGATTTTTTTATTTTTTTTGTGTGTTTTTTTTCCGTGTTTTTCTCTCTTAAAGATTTGGTCAATAATTTGGGTACCATTGCGAGGTCCGGGACCAAGGAGTTTATGGAGGCGTTGCAGGCTGGTGCTGACGTCAGCATGATTGGTCAATTCGGTGTTGGGTTCTACTCTTCGTACCTCGTTGCCGAGAAGGTTATTGTCACCACCAAGCACAATGATGATGAACAGTACATTTGGGAATCGCAGGCTGGTGGCTCCTTCACCGTTACGAGGGACACCAGTGGCGAGCAACTCGGTAGGGGAACCAAGATCACCCTTTTCCTCAAGGAGGATCAGGTAATGTACAACAACTCAATTTCATGTTGTTTTGTAGTTTAATTATTTATTTATTTTTTAACACTACCCATTACATTGTTTTGTTGAAGAATTGAGTTTCTTTTTGTTTTTTTTTTTTTTTTGTTTTTTTTTGCGACTCACTATGTTAATTTGTTGCAAAAATTGGATTTCTTACTCGACCCATGTTGTAATTTTGTTGAGAAATGGATTTTTTATTTTATTTTTACTCAACCGATTTGTTTTCTCTAGTTTGGAAGTTGTGCTCTTTTTCTTATTGAACTTTTTATTCATTGATGTTTGTCTTAATTGAACAGTTGGAATATTTGGAGGAGAGGAGGATCAAGGATCTTGTGAAGAAACATTCCGAATTTATTAGCTATCCTATTTACCTTTGGACTGAGAAGACCACCGAGAAAGAGATCAGTGATGATGAAGATGATGAGCCCAAGAAGGAGGAAGAAGGGGAAGTTGAGGATGTTGATGAGGAGAAGGAGAAAGGTTCTAAGAAGAAGAAGAAGATAAAGGAGGTTTCTCACGAGTGGGAACTCATCAACAAGCAGAAGCCAATTTGGATGCGAAAGCCAGAGGAGATCACCAGGGATGAATATGCTTCTTTCTACAAGAGCCTGACAAATGACTGGGAAGACCACTTGGCCGTGAAGCATTTCTCTGTGGAAGGCCAGCTTGAATTCAAGGCTATTCTCTTTGTTCCGAAAAGGGCGCCTTTTGATTTGTTTGATACCAGGAAGAAGATGAACAACATTAAGCTTTATGTTAGAAGGGTCTTTATCATGGACAATTGTGAGGAGCTCATGCCAGAGTACCTTGGATTTGTGAAAGGTGTTGTTGACTCTGATGACTTGCCACTCAATATCTCTCGTGAGATGTTGCAACAGAACAAGATCTTGAAGGTGATCAGGAAGAACCTTGTGAAGAAGTGCATTGAGATGTTCAATGAGATTGCGGAGAACAAGGAAGATTACAATAAGTTCTATGAGGCTTTCTCGAAAAATCTGAAGTTGGGTATCCACGAGGATAGCCAAAACAGGACCAAGTTGGCTGATTTGCTCAGATACCACTCTACAAAGAGTGGAGATGAGTTGACGAGCTTGAAGGACTATGTTACCAGAATGAAGGAGGGCCAGAAAGACATATTCTACATCACTGGAGAGAGCAAAAAGGCTGTGGAGAACTCTCCATTCTTGGAGAGACTCAAGAAGAAGGGTTATGAGGTGCTCTATATGGTGGATGCCATTGATGAATATGCCGTTGGACAACTGAAAGAGTATGATGGCAAAAAATTGGTTTCAGCTACCAAGGAAGGATTGAAATTGGATGATGAGACTGAAGAAGAGAAAAAGAAAAAGGAGGAAAAGAAGAAGTCATTTGAGGACCTCTGCAAGACCATCAAGGAGATCTTGGGAGATAAGGTTGAAAAGGTAGTTGTCTCAGACAGGATTGTTGATTCCCCTTGCTGTTTGGTAACTGGTGAATATGGATGGACTGCAAACATGGAGAGGATCATGAAGGCTCAGGCTTTGAGAGACACCAGCATGAGTGGTTACATGTCAAGCAAGAAGACGATGGAGATCAACCCTGATAATGGCATTATGGAGGAGTTGAGGAAGAGGGCTGAAGCCGACAAGAATGATAAGTCAGTTAAAGACCTTGTTTTGCTTCTCTTTGAGACAGCCCTCTTGACCTCAGGTTTTAGCCTTGATGATCCCAACACCTTTTCTGCGAGGATTCACAGGATGCTGAAATTGGGTCTCAGCATTGATGAGGATGAGACTGGAGGGGATGATGTTGACATGCCTCCGTTGGAAGAGGACGGTGCCGAGGAGAGCAAGATGGAGGAAGTGGACTAAACGACTGAAGGTCTAATGTCTATAGTTGATAATGGATGATGGTGTCTTAGTTTGTTAAATGATGGTGGATACTAAAGTTTTGTTCTGTAGTTTTTTTTGTCTTTATTTCGCTTTTGGATTTTTAGTAGTGTGATGTGAAAATTTGTCTGCGTTGCATCTTTTTAGTTTGTCAGTAAATCTTATATACATCTATGAAAACATCGAGGTTTCTACTTGCAACCTTGACTGATTTTAAGATTGATGTCTTATGCACTTTTTAGGGACTATAAAATACCTAGTTACAAATTTTTGTCTTCTGCATTGTTTCTTAGGTGGTTGAACTGGTAACTTAAGTTGATCTTTTCAAGCAACAAACTCGACACAATAACGTCCATCATCTCGTCCAAATCCAGGCCTTCAACCAGGACCTTGAATTGAACAAAGTTGAATATAAGAAAATAGAAAAAAACGTTTTGATATAATTTATGTTATTTTATTCTCACAAAGAGGTGGGATCAACAATTTTATATTTTTTTGTTCATTTTCTTTTCTTTTTTATTTATCTCTTTCTCTCATTTAAAATAACATAATTTTATACCCTTTAAAATGATACATATTTTTTTCATGAAAATATAGCATAAAAAAGGTAAGAATAATTGATATAGAGTTTAATGTTTTTGATTTTTGTAACACCCCGTTCTAGAACCGGTTTGTTAACATCGCATTATAATATTAAGCGCAGTTACAATTACATTGGCTCAATTAAAAATCCGGATAAATTTTTCTTTTTAAAACGACGCCGAATTTAAAATATCCAATTGCGTGATCATAACCATATTACCTTGCGGAATCAGATAAACCAAGCTTAACATCATGTTCTTATTCTATTTTTAAACCATTAATTTACTTCTTATTTATTTCACAACTTCTACTATATTGTAGATCTCTTCGTTAGCTACGCGTGGGTTCAAACCGCGCTCAAATCGGAGCACTGTAGCCCAAGTTATGGGTTTTCTACGAAACGAGCGCGTGAATCCTGCTGATCCCGGCGCGACCAGCGCCAGCTGAGGCGCGACGGGCGCCAGCGAAACAGAAGCTCCCGATCGAAATGGCGCTGGAGGCGCCAAGTGCGCCAGATGAGGTTTTCCCACTGTCTTTGCGCGATTTGCGCCAACAACGGCGCCAAGTGCGCCAAAGTTCTGAAGGTTTCACCAAGTCTTAGTATTTTACCTCTAACTAGAGTTATACTTGTCCAAATTACACACTATTGGTCTCTATGGAAAGCTAAGAAAATATCTACAACTTTCATACATACACCACGGTCCAAATCTATCATATAAATTCCTCTCCATAATTGGTTCTTAGTTCTTGCATAATACAAACACATCTAAAGGGACATACATGCCCTTTTCCTCATGGCTTGTACTAAAATTTGGGCAGCATAATCCTTGTTTTCTCAACAATTCCCAATTTAGAACTAGGTACCTAATATGATTTCTCAGCCCAACCAATTCAATAACTCAATACATAAAAGCATGCATATATTGAATTTCAAGTAGGCATCATTTACAGTACATATTCATTACAAATCATGGAACTTAGCTTACAAAACACTATGATCATTCCCTTGGCTCCCATCAACAAAAGAGATGACCAAAGGCATGAGCATAGGCTAAGTCCATTCCAATATACAATTCATAAATCTATCATTGCTTATTAATTACAATTCTATACATGTGAGCTACAAAACACATGTATAATCTCAAAAATTGCAACACTTCATGCATATGCTAATCCAGATACCACCACTTGCCACTGGTGGCTGCTGCAGCATCCTTACCTGAAAGGGGGTCCCCACAACACGGGGTGAGATATACGAATATATCCAGTAAACCAGGGGTCCTTGGAGCATCTCTCCACCCCACAGTTCCATATCAGTGTAATAGCAATAACAATAATAATGCAGTAAATACATATCCATGCAAAGAGCAATAACATCTCCAGGAGAAATCCCTCGAGCTCTCAAGCTGTCCTAAGGAAACTCAGATGCAAATAGTCCTACTGGCCAGCTAACTACCAAGTATGATTTACGCATCGTCATGCAACATACCAACATAGGGAAACACCATCCTATGCCACACCAAATGCATACACATACGTATAACAAAGCATTACACTATTTTATTACATTTATATACACAATCACAACCTCTACCCTTTCAGGGCTTGGTGGAACAGTCAAGGAAATTACACCCAAGGTCCGAAGGCTTACCTCAATGCTTCAGTCGACCTTTGTTCTTCACCAACAGTTTCAGCAATCAACTTTTACAAACATACACCTATACAAGGGTAATGCAATTAACATATTGCATTCAAGGATAACTCATCATCAATCCAAGCTATCCTATTCATACCACAACACAAGGATGAACTTACCTATTTCAAGGACTAATCCATCTCCATTGCTTGCTCCAAAGGTTGGTCAATTAAGGTTGATCCAATTGCCTCAATCCTAGACAACACAAGGATACAATCAATGACCAACCAAACAATGGTTCAACAATGCAAGAAAACTCATAACCAAGTGTCATATTCTTGCAATTTTCCAAACCTACTCATTTGACTACTAAGCTCATTTCTAGCATTTTTCATAACATCTACTAAGTCTCAAACTTCCTAGAGCATAGCCAATTTAACCACATTTCTATGAAAACCCTAATACACTATTCACATACCCTAACTTATGCAAAAATCTAGGGATTTAGTGTGCAAAGTAGTGGAAATTTACCACCAATGACCACACAACGATGCAATGAGCGCTCCCCAAGCTTCAATGGAGAGAATCACCCCAAAACCCCAACTCTCACCAAAAGGGGCAAAATTTGGAGGGTTGATATCTCTCTCCCCAATAACTCCCACTCAAAACAAAGCTAGGATTATGAAAGAGGGGAAGAATCTAAGTGGTTTAGGCTTTTGAACAGATGAATTTGGTTGAGATTTGCTCTCTCTGTCTCTCTCTCTCCCTTTCCTTTTCCTTTCTCTCTTCTTCCTCTCTTCTCTGTTTCTGTCGACGACGGGAAAATGGGGGGGGGGGGGGGAATGGGTTCTTTTCTCCTTTTGTCACTTAACATATGTTAAGTGGTAATGTGGGGGTATTAGTTCGTCTATCTATTTAACTCTAATAATTACCAAGCTTTACCCAAAAGTCTGGAATATTATTCTAGGAATATTTACAATTTTATTTTTATATTTTGGGCACTTTCGCCAGTACCTATTTATACCCCTTAATTTTCACTGAGTACACTTTTTAACTCCAAAGTGACTCAGATTCATTTCATTAAGCCTTATACTTAATTTTTACTCACTAAAACATGCTTAATTATCTAATTACATGTAATTGGCTAATTAATTGGGTTAGGGCTATTATAGTCACCCCACCTTTTAGCGATTTTGTCCGCAAAATCAAGAACGTACCTGTCCTTTAACTCAGGATACTGCCGAAGAAGCTCATCTTCCCGCTCCCAAGTGGACTCTTCAGGCGTCCTTCCTTCCCACTGGACTTTCACCATAGGAATAGATTTATTTCTCAGCTTCTTCTCGTCTCTTTCGAGTATCTTTAGTGGCCCAATAGGAGTCTTCAAATTCTCCCGGATTTCAACATTATCATGTTGAACCACATGAGAAGGTTCAGCTACATATCTCCTCAGCTGAGAAACATGAAACACATCATGCAAATTTGCTAATTGAGGAGGTAAGGCAAGCTGGTAGGCAACCGGTCCCACCCTACGAAGAATCTGGTAGGGTCCAATAAATCTCGGACTCAGCTTCCTCACTCCAAGGGCTCGTCCCACACCCGTAACCGGTGACAGCTTCAGGAACACATGATCTCCCTCCTCAAACTCTAGAGGTCGATGCTTGAGATCATAGTAACTTTTCTGACGATCCTGAGCCTTTTTCAGACGATCCCTAATCATTTTGATCTGCTCAGTAGTCTCCTGAACAAAATCCAATCCAAACCGCTCTGTGTCTCCAACCTCTGACCAACAAGTAGGTGTCCTACACCTGCGACCATACAAGGCCTCGTAGGGAGCCATACCCAGACTAGCATGAAAACTATTATTATATGAAAACTCAACCAGCGGGAGATATCGATCCCATGCAGTACCCTGCTCCAGGGTGCAAGCCCTCAGCATATCCTCCAACGTCTGAATGGTCCTCTCAGTCTGACCATCCGTCTGTGGGTGATAAGCAGTGCTCAGTCTCAACTGAGTGCCAAGAGCCTCCTGCAATGCTCCCCAGAAGCGAGAAGTGAACTTCGGGTCCCGATCACTAACAATGCTCTCAGGCACCCCATGAAGCCTCACAATCTCCTTCACATAGAGCCTAGCCAATCTCTCAGCAGAGAAATCTACCCGAACTGGCAAAAAGTGTGCGGATTTTGTCAATCTATCCACAATCACCCATATAGAATCATAACTAGCCTGTGTTCGCGGCAATCCCACTACGAAATCCATGGAGATACTCTCCCATTTCCATTCAGGAACATCCAGAGGTTGCAACATACCAGAAGGCTTTTGATGCTCAATCTTGACCTTCTGACAAATGAGACACTTAGAGACAAATTCGGCAATATCTTTCTTCATACCAGGCCACCAGAAATTAATCTTTAGGTCCTGATACATCTTTGTAGCTCCCGGATGAACTGTGAAATGACCCTTATGAGCCTCTGTCATTACTTCCTCCGCCAACTGCCTAGGTACAACAACACGACCCTGATATAATAGTATACCCTCATCATTGCAGGATACACCACTCTGACCTTTCAGTCGTTTAGCACTTTCATTTTGCAGTTGAGCTTCTTTAATTCTGGTCATCAGTTCATTCTCAATGCTTGTGATTTCAAAGCCACAAATTTTACATGGAAAGATTTTAGATAATTGAATATCTCTGAACCTCTCAATCACATCATAATCTCTGATCATCATGCTTGATATGCTCACAGATTTACGGCTCAGTGCATCAGCTACAACATTAGCCTTGCCAGGATGATATTTCAATTCAAAATCATAGTCTTTTAGGAACTCGGTCCACCGTCGTTGTCTCATATTCAGCTCCTTTTGATCAAACAAGTATTTCAAGCTCTTGTGATCGCTGAATACTGCAAATTGCATTCCATACAAGAAATGCCTCCACTGTTTCAATCCAAAAACAATTGCAGCAAGCTCAAGGTCATGGGTCGGATAATTTTCTTCATGCGGTTTCAATTGCCTTGATGCATAAGCTACCACTCGCCTATCTTGCATCAGCACACAACCCAGTCCCTTTTTAGAAGCATCGCTGTATAACTCAAACTCACCTTCCGGATCAGGAAGTACTAACACCGGAGCGGTCGTCAATTTCTCCTTAAGGCTCTGAAAGCATTCCTCACATTCCTGCGTCCAAACAAATGGAGTATCCTTCCGGGTCAAACGGGTCAATGGCAACACCATGGCTGAAAATTCTTTAATGAATCTCCGGTAATAACCAGCCAAACCCAGAAAACTTCTTATTTCCGTTACTGTCTTGGGTCTCTCCCAATCAACAACTGCCTCTATCTTGCTAGGATCAACCGCCACTCCATCAGCAGAGATAACGTGACCCAGAAATTGCACTTGAGAAAGCCAAAATTCACATTTAGAAGGCTTTGCATATAACTGTTTCTCTCTGAGAATTTGCAACACAGTTCTCAAGTGACCTTCATGCTCTTCCTTACTCTTGGAATATATCAGGATATCATCAATAAACACAATCACGAATTGATCCAGAAACGGCTTAAATATGCGATTCATGTAATCCATAAACACCGCAGGAGCATTAGTGAGTCCAAATGGAATTACTTGATACTCATAATGTCCATATCTAGATCGGAAGGCAGTCTTCGGAATATCTTCCTGCCTAATTCGGATTTGATGATAACCCGACCTCAAATCAATCTTTGAGAAAACACAAGCACCCCTCAACTGATCAAGCAAATCGTCTATGCGAGGGAGAGGATACTTGTTCTTAATGGTAACCTTATTCAACTGACGGTAATCAGTGCACAATCTCATGCTACCGTCCTTCTTCTTAACAAATATGACTGGTGCTCCCCACGGGGACACACTTGGCCGGATAAACTGCTTAGCCGAAAGCTCTTCAATATGCTTCTTTAACTCGGCTAATTCCGGTGGTGACATCCTATACGGAGCCAGAGAGATAGGCCCCACACCAGGCAATAGATCAATCGTGAACTCAATCTCTCTATGAGGCGGAAGTTGTGGAATTTCATCTGGAAACACATCCACAAACTCCCTCACCACGGAAATAGTGCCAATCTCCTCATGACTTCCGCCTACTAAACCCCCCACAAAGACATATCCCAATGCCCCGGCCCTCAAAGCCTTTCTAACCTGCAACACAGATAGATATGGGGAAGAACTAGTAGCAGAATCATCAGCATCAAGCACAATCCTTTTACCACAGCAGTCTATCATAGCACAGTTCTTTGACAACCAGTCCATACCCAAGATAACTTGAAGGCTGATCATAGGTAAACAAATAAAACTCAACATCTTTACACAACACGGATGTATAACACTCCTCTCCAGTAGCAGTAACCACTTTCATTGGAGGGCGAATGTCGTACATTTGCAAATTTAGCCCAACGGCCATAAAATCAGACATACAGGAGTGTGTAGCTCCTGAATCAAACAACACTTCAACATCCATATTATCAATATAAATTGTACCTTTCACTAGATTCGGAGCCTTCTCCGATTGTTGACGGTCCATGGTATAACCTGAGCCCGTTGCTTTATTGGAACTAGGTGTCTGGGCCTCAGAAGGCTTCTTGGTTTGGGACACCTTGTACA
>NW_026897316.1:0-30475 GCF_033153095.1 Gastrolobium bilobum
AAACTAAGAACATAAAACAAAGATACTGAAAAGATAAACACTTTTTTTGTTTTTTGTTTTTTTTTTCTTGTTTTTTTTTTTGTTTTTTTTTTGTTTTGTTTTTTTGTTTTGAAGTAAAACCACATAAGTACAACCACATATGTCACCCCCCACACTTAAACTTTTGTCCGTCTCGGGCAAACCCCCACACTTAAACACAACATCACAATGAAACCAATGCTCAGTAAAACTCCAAGGTATGGAATTAATTGGTTTTTCACTTAGGCTGGTAATGCGACTTAAGAAATAACGGATATAAAGGCTCAAAAGGGCTCACCAAGGGATAATAATATTAGGGATGGCTATCTGGCTAAAGTGGGTAAAGAAAGAAAGAATGCCTCAATCATATTCATGCATGCAAGTGAAAAATGCAGTTTCAAAAAGAATCAGAGCAAGTTCTAGAGGACAACAATCAAGAGCAGAATCACACAAGAAAGAAAAACTGGCCTACAGATTAAGACCATGTCTACAGGCTCAAAAACCTCACAAGGGTATACCAAATCATGCAATCAGCAGCACAGTATCAAGCAGCAAGTAATGCAATCCAAGAATCAAGAACTAAGCCTAAGCAGAAATTTCTATCAAACCCTGTGATTTAAGTCTACTCCATGTAACACTCAATAATAACCAGAAAGAAAAGGAAAATCTACCTATGAAAATCAAAGACTGAAATAAAGAAAGGAAAAGAAAAATGCAAATAACAGAAAGAAAAGAAAAAGAGGGAAGAAGACTCCCTGAACTCCCTAAGGAGGATAAGTAGCATCAATGAGCAGAGCCTCTGTCTCCACAGGTTGCTTCTGGGGTCCTTCATAACAACTTCGAGGTGATGGCAAATCATTGTGCAAGTCTTCCCCATCTTCTTATCACGCAACTTTGGGGGCTTTCTTTTCTGTGTGTATTTCTTCTTCTCTTGATCCTTTCTTCCAACCTTACGCAAACTTTTCTGCATACTAAAAATAGAGGAAGAACTTTTTGGTACCCATTTCATCTTGGGTCCATGAGAGTTAGGATCAAAATCATTACCAGAATGGGGAGTCTTGCATAACTTCACATTTAGTACACATTCAGAATTAACATTAATAGGCAAGTCATAATCCACAGGTAATGCACAATCACTAATCAATTCAAAATCAACCTTATCAGCCACATCATGAATCACTTTTATGCATGAAACTGAATGATCAACCTGAACCTTAGAATGCTTCATGGAATCAAATATACTAAAATGTAAAATGCTATCACCAAATTCCATGGATAGAGTACCAGAATGAACATCTATCTTTGTCCTAGCTGTTCTCATGAAAGGCCTACCAAGTATAATTGGTGATCTATTAGTAGAAGTCTCACTCTCCATTTCTAAAATGTAGAAGTCAGCAGGAAAAATCAGATTATTAACTCTGACCAATACATCCTCAATCAAACCAGATGGGTGAATACTACTCCTGTTAGCTAATGTAACCACAATACTAGTAGCACACAAAGGACCAAGTCCAAGATACTTATATACAGATTCAGGCATGACATTAATGGAAGCCCCTAAGTCTAGCATGCAATCATGAAAAACAGAATTGCCAATTACACAAGGAATAGTAAATGTCCCTGGATCTTGACATTTTTTAGGCATAGGCTGGATGAGTGCTGATACATTCTAACTCAGGTTAACTTGCTCATCTCCTTTCAGTCTTCTCTTGTTGGTGCACAGCTCCTTTAGAAACTTGGCATATCTCGGAATCTGCTGTATTGCATCCAGAAGAGGGATGTTCACCTCAACTTTTCGGAAGGTGTCAAGTATCTCTTTATCTCAAGCCTTTGCTTATTGCTTCTTGGACTGAGTGGCTCTCTGAGGGAAAGGCAGAGGGATATGGACATCAGATGTATCAGTGCTCTGCTTCTTGGAGCTAGTGTCACCTCCCTTAGATGACTCAACAGCAGCTTGGTTTGGCTCCTCCATTTGCTTTCCAGACCGCAGAGCAATAGCACTCACATTTCCGCTTCCTTTTGGATTTGGAACTGTTTGGGATGGAAGGGAGCTGCTGGAAGATCGGGCCTGGTTCATTGATGTCGCCAATTGCCCGATCTGTGTCTGCAAATTCTGGATTGTGGATTCTGTCCTCTGTTGAAACTCCAGATTATTGGTGGCCATCTGTTTCATTAAGTCCTCCAAAAAAGGACCACTGACACGGTTTTGCTGCTGCACTGGTGGTTGTTGTTGTAACTGTTGAGGAGCAGGTTGCTGGAAGTTTTGTCTCTACTGTGGAATGAACTGCTGCTTCTGTTGGTATGGAAAATTTTGTTGACTCTGCTGATATGGAACATTTTGCTGATTCTGGTTCCATTTGAGGTTGGGATGATTCTTCCAGCCAGGATTGTAAGTGTTGGAGAATGGATTACTCTGCTGCTGCTGGAACTGTGGTTTCCCAGGAAAGACTGCAGCTACTGACTGGTCTGCAGGAATGAAGCCCTCTTGTAGAGAAGGGCAAGCATCGGTGGAGTGAAAATGGTCACTGCATATGCCACATGGATTGCCGAACTGTGGAACAGAAGTCTGGACTGTCTGGGTAACTGCCAACTGTCTCACCATGGTTGCCAATTCATCAAGTCTATTTTCAATTTGCTGATTGTCAGCACTTGATGCCACTGCTGAAGGCTGGGTCGGAGTTTCTTGCACCTGGTACACAACACTGCTATTGGCTCTCGTTCCAAACTGTTGAGCATTTGCAGCCATGTTTGAGATCAACGCCTTAGCTTCATTGGGTGTTTTGTTAACAAGAACTCCTCCACTGGCAGCATCAATCAGGTTCCTATCCATATGTAGCAATCCCTCATAGAAGTAGACAATCAGCAATTGCTCCGGAATCTGGTGATGTGGACAACTTGCACAAAGTCTTTTAAACCGCTCCCAGTACTCATGCAAGTTTTCCTCATTTGCTTGGTTTATGCCACTTATCTCCTTTCTGATTGAAGTGGCTCTTGAGGACGGAAAAAACTTCTCCAAAAACAATTTGGCCATGTCATTCCAAGTTTCGATAGATGAAGGCTGAAGGTAGTACAGCCAATCCTTAGCTCCTCCATCGAGGGAAAAAGGAAAGGCTCTCAGTTTGACCTGCTCCTCATCAACTCCTTGCGGTTTCATTGTGTTGCAGACTACATGAAACTCTTTCAAATACTTATATGGATCTTCACCTGCAAGACCATGAAACTTAGGAAGCAAATGGATAAGACCAGACTTAAGTTTAAAACCAGTATCAAGATAACGAATGCAAAAAGACTGATACTTAACATCAGGTGCAGTCAATTGCCTTAAGCTTCTATTATCCATTTTTTTTTATTGTGACCAAAACTTCCTAAATTATAACAAAACTTCCTAAATTATAAAAATAAATAAAAATAAATAAAGAATTAGGAAAAATAAAATAAAAATAAAAAACAAATAAAAATAAAAATAAAATAAAATAAAAGGAAAGAAAGAGCAAAAAACACCAAAATAAAAATAACAATAAAAATAAAATAAAATAAAATAAATAAAATGAAAAAAATAAAAATAAAAGGAAACTAAATCTAACAAAATCTAAACTAACTAATCAAAATCTAACAAAATCTAATCTACTGTTAATATTCACTAATTAGAATAAAATATATATATAGAAACAGAAACAGAAAAATCAAAATCAAAATGAAAATTGAAGATTTTTTTTTTTTTTAGAAAAAGAAACGAAAATTAAAGAAGAAGAAGATGATCAAGAATCAGAAAACGATTTAGACCGATGCAATTTCCCTGGCAACGGCGCCAAATTTGACACGAGCTGTCGAACTCGCGCAAATTAAAAATTATTTTTTAATCAGGGTTCAGAAAATTTGCACTAAAGTGGAAACCCTGAGTCGTCTCTCAAGGAAATTGTTTTGGTTAAAATCGCTTATGAGAACAGAAAATTAAAAGGGGGGTTTTGGATTTTGATTCAATAATTAAAAAGGCAGAATATAAATTTGGAATAAAAATTCGTAATTAAAAATAACCAACCTAAGGTTTGGGTTCCATGGACGTCTTTCCTCGATAAGAAGATATCAGAATCGTGATTGATTTGTCAATCGGATCAGAATCCTTATTTCCAATTGACAACCCTCTCTAAGCGATCGCTTAGCATTTGATCAAAGACGATGTTTCTACTCATACAATCGCAGAGTATCAGCCCGCTTGATTTAAGGTCATAGGGTCAATCAACCTAATCATCAAATCTGATGATTAATCCCTTTCCATAATCGCAATCGCGAACCTCAGATTGAATATCCACGATCGCACGATATCAATTTGAGTTGGGAAGGGAAACAAAACTGATTCGAAATAAACGCAGATCCTCAAGACTAATCCATGGAATCCATTACCCTTAGGTTGATTAAAAGGTTCTTAGCCTCGCATGGCTAAGGTAAACATGATTGAAATAAAAAGAAGAAGAAGAAGAAAAAGATGAAGAACGCTTCAGAGAAAATACTTTGATCCTCAACTTTGAAAATTACAGAATGACTACAATGTTTCCTACTCTGCCGTCATATACCCCTACCCAAAGCGGGTTAGGGTTCAGTTCTGACCGGCCCATATGTCTAAAATACGAAATAAAATACATAAAAATAAAATAAAACTTCAGCAAAATGTGTCCGACTTGGCGCACGAAATCGACTAGCTTCCAATCCGAATTGGGCTTCGAGCTATTCATAAGAATTGTAGCCCTTTGTGTTATCTGAAAAACCCAACAAGAACAGAGTCAATCCGACAACTGTGGACCAAGATATGGCCAAAATACAGAAATAACGTAAAGCTGAAAAATTCTGACGAAAATAAATTAAGCCCAATCAAAAACTAAAAATGTAAATTAACTCAAAACATCATTATTTTATTCAAATAAATCCTAAAAATACTAATCAAGAGTAACAAATAAGTGTAATAAAATATGAGTTATCAGGGTTCTTTCGCGAAATATCCGGATATTGGTTTTGAATATCCGGATATTGATATCCGGATATTGAATCTCCGGATATGCCCCCGAGGAATATCCGGATATCCTGGGATTTCGAAGAACAGTAACTGCACTGTTCATACAGTAGTAGGCTATTGGGGGTTTGTGGACCCTAGATTGATGAAGTTGAACTTATGTAATTAATGAACTAAGTCGGAATCAAGTGATTAAGGGCTTATGGCTTGGTATGGAGCCTTAAGACGTAAAACGTAAAGGAAAGGCGTTGTCTTTAAGTTGTATGCTTGTGATGCATATTTATTGATATATTACTGGTCCACAACAGATTGTGATACTGCTGTGGACTTTGAGATTTTGGACTCTTGGCTTGGATAGCTAGCTTGCGAGGTAAGCTTTTGTGTCCTCGGTTTAGCCATGTTGTGGTTCCACCATGTCCCATGGGGGTATGGTATATGCATGCTGTGTTACATGCTTTTGATGATTTGGAAATGCTGTTGAGTTGTTTTATGTTAGTGCCTTGTTGATATGCATGTTGTGTTCCATCTATACGGTAAGCCTGAGTATGTAGTACATACAATATGGTGAGGCTGTGGGTGAGGTACAAGCGGTGTTCCTTGTACTACATGTAGGTATAGACGTATTCCTGCATTTCTCTGGCCAGTAGAATAGTTCAAACACACATGTCATGAATATCTGTTGCACTACATAGTTTTGAGAACTTATATTGAATTACTGCTTTTGAACTTATATTGCACATGTAAGTGAGCTTGGGGTGGAAGATCCTTGAGGACCCCTTGTCTTACTGAGATTTTTGTTTAGAGATCTCACCCCACGTTTGGGGCGCTTTTTTCAGGTTCAGGTAATGTTGGGGTTGAGACCTCAGGCGGCAGGGGCCGGAGCTGAGTTAGATATTGCTGTATTATATGCTGACATGTTGGATGCTGGATATGCTTGCTGCTATTATGTTTTTAGCTTCTTTTATGTTATGGGTTATCTTGTTGAGACGCTGTTGTTATGATGTTGATTTAGTGAGCATCGGGATTATCCATGCCACATAGACTTGTTTATGTCTTGTTTTAATTTGGAGTTGTATTAATGTATCAGGATATTGTCCGGATTACATGATGTAATGCCGTGACTTAGAGACTCACTTTATATTCATATATTGAGGTATTTCAGTAGATGTCTATTTGCAATTTACATACAGGCGTTATTTTATGAAAAATGATTAAGTAATCAACTTGGCTAAGTATAATGACGTCATAATTGAAAAGAAAAAGATATTCTACATTTTTAATTAAGCGCAGCTTAATACGATGTAATGTTAACAAACCGGGTATACACGGGGTGTTACAGTATACATGTAAATAAATCATGTCTTTTGAGTATAGTTATAGTGGGTAGACTGAAGGAAGTAATGGAAGCTTTGGTTTCTGATAACCAAACCAGCTTTGTCCCAAACAGAAACTTGCAGAATAACATTATTGCAGCTAAAGAGATTGTCCATTCCATGACGAAGTTTAAAGGTAAGATGGGTACTATGGCCATTAAAATTGATTTAGAGAAAGCCTATGATAAGCTGAATTGGTCGTTTATTCGTAAGGTTATCTCTGAAATACAGCTTCCGTCTTGGATGGTTGAATTCATTATGGCGTCTATCACAACTAATAGTTTCAAAGTGCTTGTGAATGGGGGCTTGACTGATACTATTATTCCTTAACATGGAATTCGGCAGGGTGATCCATTATCCCCATACATCTTTGTCTTATGTGTTGAAAAGCTATCTCATCTTATTGCTCAAAGGGTTGGCAGTGGTGTGTGGAAACCGATCAGAGTGTGTAGAGGTGGTCCAGCAGTCTCCCATCTCATGTTTGCAGATGATATTGTCCTTTTCTCTGAAGCTTCGGTGCAGCAAATGCAGGTAATAATGGAGTGTTTAGATCTTTTTTGCAGAATGTCTGGTCAAAGTATAAGTGTTCATAAGTCTACCATTTATTTCTCTTCCAATACATCTGATGCAACTGCAAATGCAATTTCTGCGCTCTTTGGGTTTAAAAGAGTTAGTAGCATTGGTAAATATCTGGGCTCTTTTATCAGGCAAGGGCGTAATTTGAAATCAAATTATACTGATCTAATGGATCGGGTTCGTAAGAAACTTGATGGCTGGAAGCATCAAAGTTTATCTTTTGCGGGGAGAGTCACTCTGGCTAAATCAGTGATTGGTGCTATTCCCTCTTTTCATATGTAGAATGGTCTTCTTCCCACTTCTGTGTGTGATGAGATTGAACAGCTTCAACGGAACTTCATTTGAGGTGTTAATAAAGCTCATTTAGTGGCTTGGGACACAATGTATAAGCCGAAGGAAATGGGAGGTCTTGGTATTATCAGATTGCGTACTCAAAATGAGGCTTATATTCATAAGTTGGCCTGGAAAATCTTAACTGACAAGGAGGAACTTTGGGTTAAGATTTTGAGAGCCAAGTATGGCAGAGGTAAAGATTTGAGGCGTGAGATAAGCTCTAAGCCTTATGATTCAAAACTTTGGCGGGACCTTTCTAAATGTTGGAACAGTTTTTTAGCCGGTCTTCGATGGGAGGTGGGTGATGGAGAGACTATTAAATTCTGGGCGGATAATTGGTTGAATCTGGATGATAATCTTTGTAATTTAGCTCCTAATTATATTCCTGATCTGGAATTGCATAGAACCATTGCTGAGATCTTTCAGCATGGTACCTGGGATGTTCGATATTTGAAGCAATTCTTAAATGATGAGCTAATCTCTAAGGTGTTTTGCGTTCCTGTTGCTTTGGAAGATAACACTGAGGATAGGTTAGTTTGGTGTCAGAATCATGTGTCCTCTTCCTTAGTTAAGGTTGCCTACTTGAACTTGATGAATTTTCAACATGCTCAAAGGAATGTTCCCTGGAAGAAGATTTGGGACTGGAAGGGTCCAGAAAGAATCAAGACTATGATGTGGCTGGCTTTTCTTAATAAGCTTCCAGTTAGGAGTCGTACATGCAAATGGAATGGGGGTCCTAATTTTTGCATTAACTGTCCAAACAGTGAAGAAACTCTTATTCATGTCCTTAGAGATTGTTCTCAAGCCAAAAGATTGTGGATAGATTGGTTTGGTAGAAGGGTTCCCAACGATTTCTTCACATTAGACCTACAGCCTTGGCTCATAAAAAATGTGAGTAAGGGTTGGAATTATCAAATTCATGTTGATTGGAGAGATGTTTTCTATACTACTTGCTGGAATCTTTGGAATTGGCGTAATCATCATATTCATGATGATAGTTTTCGAAGGCCAAGCAATGATAAGCGTGTCATTTCTGATTTTATTGCGCATTTAATTGAAGCTAGAGGTAAGAATAGAAGCATTCTTGGCAGCTTCCCTAATGCCCATCAGCCTACTAAATGGTGTCGTCCTGAACCTGGTCGGTTGAAGATTAACACAGATGGTGCTTCTTCCCTATCTAGGCAGCATGCTAGCTGTGGAGGCCTTGCTAGAGATCACAATGGTGCTTTTTTGGGTGGTTTCTCTTTCAGATTAGGTTTCTGTAATCCTCTTGATGTAGAACTCTGGGGTATCCTCAAAGGTTTAGAGTTGGCCTGGGGTACTGGTGCTAGGAGAGTGGAGTTGGAATGTGACTCAGAAATTGCTCTTAGCACTATCCAAAAAGGGAGCAACAATCACAGAAACTCTCAGGTTGTTTCCCGTATTCACAAATGGCTTGCTAAAGATTGGGATGTTCGTTGGGTCCACACCTTTCGAGAAAATAACAAATGTGCTCACTGGTTTGCTTCTAGGCATTTTGAGGATGATAATAATCTTATTGTTTATCATTCTCCTCCTTCTCCTTTGTTAGAGCTCCTTCTTCAGGATGCTTCTGTAGATCTTTTAAGTTCTCGCGTCGTGTAATTTTTGTTTTGTTTGGGGCTTTTGCCCCTCTTTATTACAAAAAAAATAAAATAAAAAAATAAATCATGTCTTTATTCAGTTTAGCATGACAGCTTCCATGATAGCTTGCAAGACCTCGTAGCATTCAAAAAAGCTTGCATAACAGCTTCCATGATAGCTTGCAAAACCTCCTATCATTAAAAAAAAACTCCCATGATAGCTTGTAAGACCTCCTACCATTCAAAAAAAAAAAAAAAATCTGCATGACAACTTCCATGATAGCTTGCAAGAACTTGTACCATTCAAAAAAAAAAAAAAACCCTGCATGACAGCTTCCATGATAGCTTGCAATACCTCCTATCATTCAAAAAAAAAAAAAAAAACTTGCATGATTGCTTACATGATAGCTTACCTCTAAAATATTGCATGTCAACCTCCATGGTAGCTTGCAGGACTTCTATGAGCTTTTAAGTTCTGTTCATCCTAAAAAAGAGTTCGCAAAAAAGAACTAAAATAAGTTAGTCTTCTATGATATAGAATCATAATTAGTATGGAGCACATAAATAGTCATTTGTTGGAGCTACAATAGTATCATAAGATGATATTCTATAATAATACCTGCGTATATGGCACTTGAGAGATATGTAGAACACAAAAAACTGATGTGGTTGTATTAACAGTTGCCACTTGAGAGACATATGGAAAACAATAAGGTGCTGGGGTTGTATTAGCATTTTCCACTGGAGAGATATATGGAAAATTATAAGCTGATAGAGTTGTATAAGAGGTGCTAGAATCTTTAGTTGTCGTACTTGAAACTTTTCCTAAATCACAAAAGAAGATAACAACAATAATCATAAAATCACATATAAATAAGTTAATAGTATGATCCTAATTAATTGATTCATTGTACCTATATCAACATGATTATGTCATAGAGATTTAGATGTATTAGAATTATGAGTTTACCAAGAGCTTGTGATTCATGTCTCTTGCATTTTTTCTTTTCCAACTGACTTTTGAGTCTAGCATTTTTACTCTCCTTGCTCGAACACATTGCGGATCTAAGACTTTTTTGAATTTAATGTATTATGCTCATCTGTCTCTTCATCACTAGTCTTACAGTCAACTGCAGTCTTATCAATCATGCCATTAGTATTTTTTAACATCATTTCCAATCTTTTTATCCCATGCTCTAGGTGATCTTCAAATATTTTGATTGTTTCATCTATCAATGCACCTTTGGTTGCCAAATAAATTGCTTTCTTCATTAATTGGCTCATACGAGAATTTATTCCTTGTTTACCATTGTCGCAAACCTTTTTGCCTTGTTGCTTATACTAAAACCATCTTTAGCACTTTTTGTCCACCTCTTCAAGATATATTGAGACGGTTTTTGAAAAATATTGTGAAAGTTAAGTACTTTCAATGCATGAAGACATAAAAAGGCAAACTGATTCAAACTTTCTGCAAGTACATTTAATAGAGCAATTTGCAGTTTCAAATGTCACAAAACATTGTTGCTCATAACCAGATTTAACTAACTTGTAACAAAACAAAGTGTCATTTTATAGATTTTTTAAATTGCCACAAATAAAGATTCAAACAATTCTTCATAGAATTCTTCAAAAATAACATGAGTATATACTCGTGCAACTTGTTCAGCCATACTTGTAATAAAATAAAATAACATTTTCAGCCATACCATTTTCATTCATTTTTTCAATTGTCACAGGTAAAGATTCAAACGATTTTAATGCCTGCAAGTTCTTTTACTCTAGGAGGTGCGGATTGATTGCACTCAAAGTCCTTTTGCAATTCTGACCATCGTCTACGCTCCAAAAAAATTTCATAACGAAGTACAAATTTAGTTACAGACATCGTCTTGCAAGTGGCAGTATGAAAAACATTATTCATACCCTCACTTCTTTGTGTTGATAAGATGCCAGCTGAGAAATAATTCTTACTAAATGTAGGGCACCAATTTTCTCGTAACTCATAATTTTTTTCAACCATGAGCATTTTGAAATATCAAAAAAAATATTAATAAGTGAAAAATTAAAAGCCAGCTACTAGAGTGACGTGGATTAATAAATCTATGTGTGATATTTTGATTGGGTGGACCACAGAGAGTTACGTGAGCCGAGATCGCTTAAAATTTTCTCCTAAGTTAGACGTGACTTGTCTAGTGTTGACACGGGGCACAAAAAAAAGTTAATAGTTTAATCTTAAAACTTCACAATGCCATAACTTTTGACTCGGGTGTCCGAATTAGATAATTTTTTTGAGTCTGCATAACTTTTTGAGATCTGTGCAATGACATCTCATTTGACATATTTTATCTCTTTCAAACACATTTCAAATTTGCAATAATGATACTATAAGAGCGTTTAAACCAGAAGCCTTCGAGTTTTTTTTCGAGTCAACACCAAATAGAGTCTTATGCCTACTAGAATCACCTCATCCATATCCTATGGGCTATATTCTTAACACTGTGAATTGAGGCCTTATCTTGTAAATCATGGTTTGAAATTAAAGATGGCACCAAAGTGGGTTAGTACATCTATAAATAAGGATATTTAATTTCATATTAAAATAAAAACTTTTTACCAAGTGTTTGAAAAAAACAGGGTATAATATTGTGAGAAAAGAAAGTGTCACAAAATAAAAGTGTGAGAGAGATTGGTGAGAATATAATGTATGAGAGAGATTGGTGAAAATATAACGTGTGAGAGAGATTGGTGAGAATATAATGTGAGAGAGATTGGTGAGAATTCTACGCTCTCTTTTTTTATACATGAATTCTATGTTCTTTAAGTTGCATTAAAAAAATGCAAAACTATTGATGTGTTATATTAAAAATATATAAAAGTTTCTTTCCATGTTTTGTTTCTCTTAATTTCTAATAATTTGTAACTTCATGACTACAGCTGTGGCATCCAATTGCAGGCTTTTCATGGGCATCCAATCCAATTTCTGATCCTAGGTTTAACTTGACATATTGACTGCACAATGTTGCGACTTCGGCAAGTGCACCGGTCGTAAAAGTAATAAAAGTGTACTGAGTACGAGATCGTTCCCACGAGGATTGGTTTTCAACACTAGTTTGCTAACAACGATTTGTTGAGATATTCAAGTGTGATGAGTCTCACATTGGTTGGTAATGAGCTAAGTGAAGAGTATATAAGTGAAAGGACCCATGAACCCAATGCCTTAAGGTTTTGGGTTGAGACATGGTGTCGGATCCACTTGCTACGGTTGGTGTAGCCTTAGCTCATTGGTGGTGGTTCCCCGCCACGGCCTTCCCCTGGACCCGCTTGACATTGGAGTTTGAGGGAACGAATTTCCCAACAGTGGTATCAAAGCCGGATTGGGCTCGAGCTAGCCTAGTGATTGGCTAGGAGGCGGGTCGAGTACTTTGCGCTTCGGGTACTCGGTTGAAGGGGAGCATACCAATGGTGGGTTTCACACTTGAGGGGGAGATTGTTGAGATATTCAAGTGTGATGAGTCTCACATTGGTTGGTAATGAGCTAAGTGAAGAGTATATAAGTGAAAGGACCCATGAACCCAATGCCTTAAGGTTTTTGGTTGAGACATGGTGTCGGATCCACTTGCTACGGTTGGTGTAGCCTTAGCTCATTGGTGGTGGTTCCCCGCCACGGGCTTCCCCTGGACCCGCTTGACATTGGAGTTTGAGGGAACGAATTTCCCAACACGATTTAGTTATACAACAAAGATTGATATGAAGAGAGGTGAAATTAAAAACAATTAATAACATACAAATTAAAATTCAAGATTAGAAAGCAATTGAAAAGATGATTGATTAAAAATTTAAAAACAAGCGTAGTTAATGTTTCGAATTCTCCCAATCTCCTCTATATGCAATGAATTAAATTGTCAAGAATCCATTCTTAATATAATGTCAATCAATTCTTTCTAAGTTAATTAGGGCTCAATTTCTTGTTACCCTAAATCTATGTGATTTTGAAAGAACTCTAGTTTCCCGATTATTCCCCAAGAAAACATGCATTAAGATCAAGAATTTAAAGATTGCACAATTACCCTATGTCTATCCCTAGATCACAAGGATTATGATAAATTTACCAAGTCAGGGTTCATGCACCAACATCCCTATTGTCATACAATTCTCCTAAATCAATCTATAAGGAGCAAACTCATAGAAAGCATTAAAGACGGATAATTTTATTCAAATATAAAAAGAAAAGAATTCAGGAACAATTTAATTCAAGACATACGATTCAATTGGGTTCCATCTACCCTTAACTACATAAAAGTCTAGCCTAGCATATTGAATTCAAAAGCAATAATAAAGAAAAGAGAACCCCAAGCCTCCATTGGTGTGATGTTAACTTGGTTCCTCAGTGCTCCAACGCAACGCAACATGATTCCTCCCTCAAGTCTCTGTGTAATTCTCTGGATTGGTGAATTAGTTGGTTCCATTGACCCCAAGCTCCCTATTTATAACCTTTGAAGCCATATCTTTTAATTCTTCATCAAATCTCCCAGTGAATCTCTATCAATTCCCAATCAAATCTTGATTTGTTTATGTTTTTATTTAAGATCCTGCAGATTGGGCTGATAGATTGAGCTTCAAATCTTTGTTATGATTCTTTGATCATTTCTTAGCACCAAATCTTGTGGATTTACCTTCAAAATATGCAAGATATCAAAATATTAGCTCAATTTTCAAATCTTTATGATTTTATCATATAACACCTTGAATTCCATGCAATCTACCATATAATTCTTGTAGAATTTAGCATAAAAACATGGTAAACCAAGGGTTTATCACACAACAGAAAAATATATAATTTTCTCTGAAGTGAAGTACTTTGATTTCTTTAAAATGGCCTCACAAAATGTGAAAACAAAATTTAGAGTGTAATTTCCTTTGATTTTAGATCATTATTTTGGTTTGAAAAAACTCGAAGGCTTCTGGGTTTAAACGCTCTTATAGTACCATTGTTGTAAATTCGAACTGTGTTTGTGAGAGATAAAATATATCACATGAGGTGTCATTGCATAGCTCTCGAAAAGTTATATGGAATAAAATTGTTTTTTATCTTATTCGGGCACCCGAGTCAAAAGTTATGACCTTTCAAAGTTTTACGATTAAACTATTGACTTTTTGTGCCACGTATCAACATCAAATGAGTCACGTCTAACGTAGGCATGAATTCCTCGTGGGTCACGCCTAACTTATACGTGAATAGTCACGCCCAAATTGGGGGTAATTGAGTGCAATAGATTCGTAAATAACTACATATTTATAATTATTTATTAAAACAATAATATTTTAATTTTTTTCCTCTCATTTCATTCATAGAACAATAGTTTAAAGGGGAATGCATCGGTGTTGTTATAGGAAAAAAAAAATTTGTCCAGCAGAGACAGCAATTTAGGAGAGAGAAAATGATACAAGGAGAGAGAAAAAACAATGCATAGACCCCACAAAAAGTTGTATCTGCAGGAATTTTTTTTCCCCTGTAACAATACCAATGGATTACCCTAGTTTAAATAGACAAAGAATGAAAGGGATCAACAAAAACCCATAATTCTACTAACCTCCCATGATAATCGAAATAGCTATCCCATATCACACTTCCTACTAAACTATCCTTAAGAATTTGGGTTTAATTAATTGTATTAGTTGTGTAAAATATTTTTAAACGGTATTAATTTTGTAATTTATTATTTAAATTATAATTTTTAAACTTTTTAGCCTTTCCCTCCCTCTTAATAACTACTCTTGCCCTCAAGAGTATGATCGCATAATTGAGTCTTCTTCCATAGTCTTGTTTGCTTCTTCATTCCTTCCCTCCATCATCACATAGATTAAGAATAACTTTTTATACTCATGGCCTAAAGCATAAGTCTCATGGAAATTCGATCCTTTTTGCCTTTGACTTTCTTCGATCACTGGGGTATCACAATTTGGATTAAAGTAAAAATGATTCATAAGATAGCATAATAAAGTGTTGAAAGACAATAACTTATGTTTTTGAATGGAACAAAAACATTTAGTCAAATTGAGAGTTGAGTGTATTTCTTTTTTAACTGTTTCTTCTAGTTTTTCCATTTTTTCCACCCATAAAAATGAGCTCTATTGAGGAAGCTCTACCTAAAGCATACAAGTGCACCCAAATGATTTTTCTCTTTTCTCATATCATTCCATAGAACAATAATTTAAATAGACAAAGAGTAAGAGAAATCAACAAAAAGCCATGATTTCT
Source organism: Gastrolobium bilobum (assembly GCF_033153095.1). Classification (NCBI taxonomy): domain Eukaryota; kingdom Viridiplantae; phylum Streptophyta; class Magnoliopsida; order Fabales; family Fabaceae; genus Gastrolobium; species Gastrolobium bilobum. The sequence continues at coordinate 15,163 of NW_026897316.1, forward strand.
CAAACCACTTGCTACTAATAATCAAAATACCTATCCCATATCCCACTACTTACATAATTACCTTATATTAGACTAAGTCAAATTATAAAAATAAAAAACAATAATTAATTCATATCAGAAACATACCCATCAACAAGTTTCGTTTTAACAGCCTTAGTGGGAATTGAACCGCGTCTGCCAAATTTTGTTTGGTATAGCCAAAATCGAAAGTTATTTATCATGAACACTACGTTTGATATAGTTTCAAATGGGATAACAATCACATTAAATCCACCTGTTTCTTCATAATCAATGCCATAGGTTTGAGAGTAACCTTTGGCAACTAATCGAGCTTTGTATCTCTCAAGAGTTCCATCAGAATTATATTTCAGGGCATAAACCCATCTGCACCCTACTGCTTTCTTTCCAGTAGGTCTATCAATAACCTCCCATGTTTTATTTTTCTCCAATGCATTCATCTCCTCTTGCATGGCTTGAGCCCAATTCCCATCTTTCAAGGCTTCATGTACTGATTTTGGGATTGCAATAGAGTCTAGTGCTGAAACAAAGCTTTTGTGCTGCACAGACAGATTAGCAGAGGAAACAAAATGGGAGATAGGGTATTGAGTACAAGAGGGACAGGAGGGACAAGATTTCTTGGGACAAGCTCTTTGTCCTTTTCTAAGAGCAATGAGTAAATCATCAGAATCAGTAGTAATGGGTAAGTCATCAGAAGTATTAACATCATGATCAGAAATATGAGATTCAGGACTTACCAGTGGTTCAGACGATTGAGGTTGCTGCTGAGACAATGTGGGTTGTTTCCTTCTTTCAGGTGTCATAACCTTCCGTATCTCTGGTGTACTTGATGTATCAATCACAGGAGAATCAGTCACAGGAGGATTACTCACAAGAGGATCAGACACAGGAGGAACAGACACAAGAGGAGGATACACTGACACAGGTGAAGGAGTAGACACCGAAGTTTCAAAGAAGGAAGGTGATGAGTCTTCTGGTGAATTATTCTCACCCTGAAGATGAGGACCTTGGAAAAAGGACTCAGATTCCTGAAATGTAACATCCATAGAAACAAAAAATTTCGGACTTCCAGGGTGATAGCACTTATAAACCTTCTTATCAGGAGCATATCCAAGGAAGACACATTTAAGAGCCCTAGGATCCAACTTACTGCGATGCTGTTTATGAATATGAACAAAGACAACACACCCAAACACTCGAGGAGAAAGACTTTGCAAAGTTGGAATAGAAGGAAAAAAAGAAGTCATGGAGTGAATAGGACGTACATGATCGAGAACCCGAGTGGGTAGACGATTGATCAAGAACGCTGCAGTAAGAATGGCATCTCCCCAATAGCATTTGGGCACATGTGTTTGAAACAGTAAGGCACGAGCAACTTCAAGAAGGTGACGATTTTTTCTTTCAGCAACCCCATTTTGTTGAGGGGTGTCTACACAAGTAAGTTCATGAATCATACCATTATTTCTTATAAATTGGGAAAAGCTATGATTAACATATTCAGTACCATTATCTGTTCTTAGTCTCTTGAGTTTTTTACCAAACTGGATCTCAATCATTTTATAAAATTGAAAGAACAGTTGTGGTACCTCAGACTTTTCACGCATTAAGCACACCCAAGTTACACGAGTGCAATCATCAATAAAAGAAACAAACCATCTATTTCCAAAACCATGAGGGACTTTAGAGGGACCCCAAACATCAGAATGAATAAGATCAAAAGGTTCAACACTCTTAGTAATACTAGAAGGAAAAGACACACGATGATGCTTAGCAAATTCACAAACATCACAATGAAAAGACTCAACAGATTTAGACAAAAACAATGACGGAAATAAAGATTTGAGTAAACTAAATGGAGGATGACCTAAGCGCTTATGATGAAGCCAAATCAAAGAATCAGCAGTTGATTGACCATGAGACATCAAGATGTGATTTGTTACTTTATTTGCAGGAGATTGTGACACCAGATAGTACAACCCATCTTGCTCTTTAGCACTACCAATCGTCTTCCCCGTGGCGTGATCCTGAAAAACACAATGGGTAGGATAGAAGGTTACAGTACAATTCAAATCTTTTGTAATTTTATGAATAGAAAGAAGATTCGTGGAGAGTTTAGGAACATGAAGAACATCTTTAAGATGTAAGGACTGCTGTAAGTTTATGTCACCAGAACCCGCAACTGATGTATGAGAGCCATCAGCTACGGCTATTGTATGAGTTCCAATGGTAGGATGATAAGAGGTAAAGAAGTCAGCACAACAAGCAATATGATCAGTAGCACCAGAATCAACAACCCAAGAATGTTTAAAATCATTACATGAAGAAAGGAAAGAATAAGTTTTGGAGCTCATACCAGTCATAGTCAAAGCACTAGTATCAGATGGCTTACTCATAGAATCAAGAACGGTTCGGAGCCGTTCCATATGTAAAACCATAAACTCGTGATTTCCTTATTAATTATTAACTTGCTGATATATTATTCTACTTTTTGAAATGTTTACAACTAAAAAGTAAATTATTAAGTGCCATTTGAAAAAAATAACTTTTTATGTATTGTTTTTTTGAAGACTTTTTTTTTAAAGTTAAAAATGTTTTGTATTTGGATAATTAAGAAAATTATTCGATGTCAAAATTAATATATATATATATATATATGAAAAAATATTTCTACAGCCACTCTAGATAAGGTTATCTAAGCTACCCAAAAATTATGTCGTTTTGATTAATGATGGGTGTTTCTGTAATTTTAGGTGAATTAATGAGAGGTGTTTCAGTAAAATGTATATAATAAAAAAATAAACAAAATTACAGAAACACCCTTCATTAATTCACCTAAAATTACAGAAACACTCTTCATTAATCAAAACGACGTAGTTTTTGGGGTAACTGTAGATAACATTATCTAAAGTGGCTGTAGAAATGCTTACCCCATATATATATATATATATGGGTAATGTTTTTCTCCTTTTACATGACACAAGTAATTTTCCTACACAAACATAAAAGTGGGCCTATCAATATTTTTACTTTTTGTTTATTTTAAAAATAGTGGACCCCACAATTGATTGTCTCTATGACATGACCTAAGAATTTTCCTACAACATAATATTAGTTTTTACCTATATATATATATATATATATATAAAATACATGTGAAAGAAAATTATGAAAACAAGGAAGATGAGGAGGAGGATTATGATGATAATTAATCATAATAATCTTCATCATAGAAGAAAGATTTGAGGTGGTGGTGGTAGTGGTAGGAGGTGGCAGTTGTAATGGCAGAGAAGATGGTAATGGTTGTGGAGATGATGACGGTGGCAGTGGAAGTGGCTACGACGACGATGGTTGTGATGGTGATGGGCTTGATTGAGGTTGAGATTGATGCAAATTTATATTTGAGAAAAATATTTTGTTTTCTACTTCTATTTTTTGGTAAGTAAAAAATTTTATCTTAGAAAAAGTAATATTTTTATTTGTTTTTGAAAAACTGACAGCTAAACACTTGCTTAGTGTGAAGGGTACTTTCTAATCAAAAATTTAAAATAAAAAACATATCCAAATGGGCCAAGAAGTTGGTTTTCAAAAAGCAAAAGTGTAAAAATTTCGGCGCTTTTATCGTAAGCAAATAAAATCTGTACTAATTTATGGACTCAATTTCTTCTTTCTCATGGTACTTCCTCTTACGAGTGTCAAAAATTAGAAAATTTCTTTTTATCTAATTACTACTATTACCTCCCTAGTTGTTACTATTCATACCAATATAATTGCTTCTTTCCTTGTCTTGATTTTGTAGTAAGTATTCATTTCACTTGAAATGTATAAAACATTGCATCAGGGTGTTTTTGACAATCGAGTCTTTGTTATATTGATCACTAGCTACCCAATACTCTTCTAACTATTTGCATGTCTTTGAATCAATTTAATATGATATCATGATTTTCAAGGATATATTTGGAGCTGGAAGTGAAACATCAGCTACAACAATAACATGGGCAATGGCAGAGATGATTAAAAATCCAAGAGTAATGAAGAAGGTACAAGATGAGGTAAGAGAGGTATTTGATGAAGAAGGAAATCCCAGTGAAAGTGGCATTGAGAAACTAAAATATTTGAAATCAGTTGTGAAAGAGACATTAAGATTACACCCTCCTGTTGCTCTTTCACTTCCAAGAGAATGTAGACAAGCTTGTGAGATTAAGGGGTATCATATACCTGTGAAAAGCAAGGTCATCGTGAATGCTTGGGCAATTGAAAGAGATCCAAATCATTGGAATGAGGCTGAGAGGTTTTATCCTGAAAGGTTCATTCAAAGTTCTTGTGACTACAAAGGCAATAATTTTGAATTCATCCCATTTGGTGTTGGGAGAAGAATATGCCCTGGCCTCACATTTGGGTTGATCAACGTTGAGTTTCCACTTGCATTGTTGATGTATCATTTTGATTGGAAATTGCCCAATGGAATGAAAAACAAAGATTTGGACATGACTGAGACTTTTGGACTAACTTTTGGTCGAAAAGATAATTTGTACCTGATTTCCATCGCTTCTCACTGTTAGCCAAGTTTAGGCAAAAATATGCGCTGGTTCGGCCTCTATTTCTTCATATCTCTTCTCTCTCCCCTCCTGGTGCATGTGAACCGGGAGTATTGAATATTCTCTTCAAATTTAGATGTTAGTGAAAGTGGGACGAAAATAACTCTTGTACGTAATATTATCTTTTCATAATTTTAAAAAAAAATCGCTTCTCAAATTCTAATAAATTACCTTTTAATCATTAAAGAATAATTTTATCACCGTTTGAGGCTGGTCCTCTTCTCTATAATATATAATACTAAAAAAAAATGTTGAGAAGAAAGAAATTGCCAATTGTAATTAGGGTATTTTCAAATTTTTTTATTTATCTGCAATGTTGAGAGGAAGGTAATTTATCTTACAATCGAGTGAAGAAAAATTATTAATATTGTGGAGTGATAGATTATTAGTTATCCTTGGGTTGAGAAAAAATTCTATAAAAGAGCGAAATTACAATTATATTCTTGTTTATGTTATAATAAAAATAATGTTGATATCCACACCAAAAAAAAAATTGTTGATATCGTTTACCAAAAAAAAAAAATTGTTGAACTGAATGTATGAGCTGGATTATGGCTGTATAACCAAATATATGCAAGCACAAACAGATCTGTATATTCAATTTTAATTCAGTGTAACATATCCCTATATGTCCTTATTTAGGGGTGTAAATGAGTTAGACCGGCCCACAGAGACCTACGGCTTAATCTATATTAGGTCAGACTTGGCTTATTATAAATAGTAAAATAGAACAGGCTTAGGCTTTTAAAAAAAACTATTTAGAAAACATGCCATAGGCTTTTTTGTACATGTCGAGCCTATAAGCCTACAAGCTGGCCTATATCATATTATTTATTTAAAATATAATAAATAAAATTATTATTTTAATAATTTTGAATAATAAAATAATATTATTTTAGTTATTCTTTTAATTGTTGAATGTTTAATAGGCTTAAACAGGCCAACAGGCTTAGGCCAAGGCTTTTATTTTTTAAATACAGGTAAGCCAGACGTGTAATTTGGGGCCTACACAGGGTAATAGACCGGGTCATACCCAGTGTTTTTTACACAGGCCTGACCTATTTAAGCTAAAGCCTAGCGTAGCGTAGCCTAGCCTATTTACACCCCTACTCTTATCTCTATATGATATGATTCTGTAACCAGATTTCTGATATCTCAGCCTGAGGATTTTGGACATAGAGATTATCTTTGTATTTGACTCGAGATGAATCTTCTAAAGCCGTTGCACCCCAAACCACACCAGGAGATATCATGGCATGGCCAGTTGGATTACCAAAATTTCCAAACCCTGTAGGGCTTCCAGCAGGGACAGGCTTGAACTGCTGAACTCCATATTTAAGGCTGTTGGCATTAAGATGGGAACCACCTCCAGGCATCAACAAGTAACTGTTGCCATTTGTTGGGTGAGGATAGGGAGCATTACTTGAATATCCAGGCATGGCCATAGGTGGAACAGAGACCGGGGACAGAAACTGATGATATGGCATAAGGTTAGCAAAATGTGAAACATGAACTTGTGGATACATCTGAGCCACAGGAGGTTGCTGTTGCACCATAGCAATGGAGGATGCAGGAATACTATTGGCAGCATGGGAGCTCAAACCCTCCTGAAAAGATAACAAACCCTGCCCTCTTAAAGTTTCATCCCACAATGTTGGTCTGAAATAAGGAATGTCATAACCAGTTGGAGGATCGTATGCCGAGAAGCCCGACATATCATGGGAATCTTGCTGCTGTGACTCTGAAGGTGCATAGGACGGACTTGTATCACGTACCAACCCAATACTGGCATAACTGTCCAGATTCTGAGGGCTTGAGGAGTCTTTGATATCAGGCAATTGTTGCTCAGAAGTAGCACCAGCTGATGCTGGAGAGTTCGACCCAGTACTTGTAATATTGTCATCCCGTAAGTCTATCTGTTTGCTCCCAGGAACATCATCAGTGGACAACTCTGGAGCAGATACTGTCAAGCTTGCAGTCGATTCTTCATTTGATTCAGCAGCTTCTATTAATGGATACTTCGATTCATGCATCGAAGAATCAAGTTGTATCCCAATGGTACCAAAGATCAGCTGACAACGATCAGTTTCCGTAACTCGAATATGCTGTGGTATGATGACATTTTGGGTATCATATATATATAATTGGGAAATTTTATCTTGAACCTCTGCAGCGTCTGATTCTATATCTATAGAATTTTCAGCTGGAGGTGAAGCAGCTTTTTTAGGAGTTCCAATCACTCCAGGAGTATTGCTGTTAGACTTCTGACTTGATTTAGGTTTCCACTCTTTATTCTGCTGGGAAACTCTCTGATGTCCCGCGAGTTGTTGATGTGGCCTACTATTATATTGATTGTTCAAGGACGGCCTACTAACTGTCATGCCAGGGAATGAAGGTTCAGTTACATTAGTTCGACTAAATTGTTCAGTCTTCGAGATGGCACCAACTGATTGAAAAGTGTTCCGAGAATAGTTTATTCTTCTAGGAACATTACGTTCAGATGGGATATGAGATTTCATTCCTTGACCAACATTCTCAGAATGCCTCCTTGGGTCAGCTGAACCTTTGTTCCCAATATTCCGAGGCTCCTTCTTTCTGTCTCTCCTTCTCCTCACCTCATGGAATGGATCTTGGTTGAGCAATTTCAGAGTGGCTTCGTTAGGATCCATGTTTGTTTCCTTAAGGGCTACATAGATATCAGCATCAGAATGATTCCCCACGATTTCCTTGATGGATTGGATGGTTTTGCACACTATAGCTGAGAGTATTTGTGTGCCAGCTCCACCTTCAGTTCTGGAAACAGGGACCATTGCACCCAAAACTGAGAAGAACCCAGATAATCAAACACCAACACAAAGGTTAAAAATTAAGATGAAAAAGAAGAGAAGGGCAAGGGAAGATTTCTTGGTTTTCTTCTTCTCAATCGAGAAAAATAAAACAAAAAGACTAAAGAAACAGAAAGCGGTTTGAGGGAAAAGAACAGAAGCACCAACAGAGTGAGGGTTCTGAAAACGTTTGACAATATAACCAATGTGGGAGTGCCTAAGGGCGGGAGTAATTCTTTTTTTTTATATACGCAATATCCCCAATGATATCTTCTTTTCTTTTTTTGGTAAGCTATCTCTAATGAAATCTTATTTGATATATTTTATTTTTCACAAACATAATTTAAATTTAAATCAAGTAATCCTTCTTCCTTAGATATTTAGAATATTTATTTAATTATTTTCTTTTTTAATACAGATTTTTCAAATTGATTTTTGAGTTTAAATCACAAATCAAATCTTTATTTTGTTTTCCTTATTAATAATAATTGTTATTTTGTTAATTTAAATCACACATCAAATCTGGCAAAAAAAAATTAATTTAATGCTTTTTAATAAATTAATTATGTATTTATTACGGTTTTAAAAATAATTACACAACTATTGCACAATATGACGCCCAATTTGGGCGTCACTAAAGACGCCGAAATTGGGCGTCACTCAAGAGGCAATCACGTCTAATTTAGGCGTCACTCATTGTTGACACGTGTCATTTTTTTTTTCAGAAAAAAAATTTAATCATAAAACTTCTGAAGGCCATAACTTTTGACTCGGGTATCCAAATCAGGTAATTTTTTTTTGATTCCACATAACTTTTCGAGATCTACGCAATGACATGTAATTTGACATATTTTATTTCTCACAAACACAATTTAAATTTACAAGAATGGTATTATAAGAGCGGTTACACCCAGAAGCCTCTAAGTTCTGGATTTGTGATTTAATATAAAAAAAAAATTCTGATTTGTGATTTAAATTTTTTATAATAAATTTTTTAATATAACAAAAATTTGGTTTGGGATTTAAATTAAAAATAAAAATAAAAATAATTATTAATAAGGAAAACAAAATAAAGATTTGATTTGTGATTTAAACTAAAAAATCAATTTGAAAAATCTGTAGGAATAAAGGAAATAATTAAATAAATATTCTAAATCTCTAAGGAAGAAGGATATTATTTTCGAAATTAAAGATTAATGCTATAAGCTTCTGGGTTATAATTTGTGTTCTGAAATTAATTATGACTTATGAATGTTTTTCAAAAATAAAATTACCTAAATTAGGCGTGAATGCCTCTTGATTGAAACCCAATTTAGACGTCAATTGTGCACACGTGTTGACATGTGGCACATTCTTAAATTCAGAAGCCTTTGAGTTCTGAATTTGTGATTTAATATAAAAAATAAATCAAGATTTGATGGGCAAAAAACATTAAAGGCATTTAAATAATTAATTTAATGCTTTTTAATAAATTAATTATATATTTACAGTTTTGAAAATAATTACACATCTATCGCACAATATGACGCCCAATTTGGGCATCACTAAAGACGCCTAAATTGGGCGTCACTCAAGAGGCAATCACGCCTAATTTAGGCGTCACTCATTGTTGACACGTGTCATATTTTTTTTCCAAAAAAAAAAGTAATCATAAAATTTCTGAAGGAGACTCGGGTATCCAAATCAGGTAATTCTTTTTCTGATTCCACATAATTTTTTGAGATCTACGCAATGACATTTAATTTGACATATTTTATTTCTCACAAACGTAATTTAAATTTGCAAGAATGATATTATAAGAGCGGTTAAACCCAGAAGCCTCTGAGTTCTGGATTTGTGATTTAATATAAATAAATAAATAAAATTTCGATTTGTGATTTACATTTTTTTTATAATAATTTTTTTATTATAACAAAAATTTGGTTTTTGATTAAAAATAAAAAAAATAAAAATTATTATTAATAAGGAAAACAAAATAAAGATTTAATTTGTGATTTAAACTAAAAAATAAATTTGAAAAATCTACAGAAATAAAGGAAATAATTAAATAAATATTCTAAATCTCTAAGGAAGAAGGATATTATTTTCGAAATTAAAGATTAATGTTATAAGCTTTTGGGTTATTATTTGTGGTCTGAAATTAATTATGACTTATGAAGGCAAAAAAATTAATTTAATGCTTTTAAATAAATTAATTACGCATTTATTACAATTTTGGAAATAATTACACATTTCTTGCACAATATGACGTCCAATTTGGGCGTCACTAAAGACGCCTAACTTGGGCGTCACTCAAGAGGCAATCACGCCTAATTTAGGCGTCACTCGTTGACACGTGTCATATTTTTTTTCCAAAAATAATAATAATTTAATCATAAAACTTCCGAAGGCCATAACTTTTGACTCGGGTATTCAAATCAGATAATTCTTTTTTTAATTTCACATAACTTTTCGAAATCTACGCAATGACATCTCATTTGACATATTTTATTTCTCACAAACACAATTTAAATTTGCAAGAATGATATTATAAGAGCGGTTAAACCCAAAAGCCTCTGAGTTCTGGATTTGTGATTTAATATAAAAAAATAAATAAAATTTAAATTTTTGATTTAAATTTTTTTTATAATAATTTTTTTTTATTATAACAAAAATTTGGTTTGTGATTTAAATTAAAAATAAAAGTAAAAATTATAGTTAATATGGAAAACAAAATAAAGATTTGATTTGTGATTTAAACTAAAAAATCAATTTGAAAAATCTGTAGAAATAAAGGAAATAATTATAAAAATATTCTAAATCTCTAAGGAAGAAGGATATTATTTTTGAAATTAATAATTCATGTTATAAGCTTTTAGGTTATTATTTGTGGTCTAAAATTAATTATAGCTTATGAATGTTTTTCAAAAATAAAATTAACTAAATTAGGCGTGATTGCCTCTTGATTGAAACTCAATTTAGACGTCATTGCTGGCGTGTCAGGTGTTGACACGTGTCACATTTTTAAACTCAGAAGCCTCTGAGTTTTGGGTTTGTGATTTATTATAAAAAATAAATCAAGATTTGATGTGTGATTTAAATTAAAAAATAACAATTATTATTAATATGAAAAACAAAATAAAGATTTAATTTGTGATTAAAACTCAAAAATCAATTTGAAAAATCTGTATTAATAAAGAAAAAAATTAAATAAATATTCTAAATTTCTAAGGAAGAAGGATTACCTGATTTAAATTTAAATTATGTTTGTGAGAAATAAAATATATCAAATGAGATATCATTGCGTAGATCTCGAAAAGTTATGTGGAATCAAAAAAAGAATTACCTGATTTGGATACCCGAGTCAAAAGTTATAGCCTTCAGAAGTTTTAAGATTATTTTTTTTTTTTGGAAAAAAAATATGACACGTGTCAACAATGAGTGACGCCTAAATTAGGAGTGATTGTCTCTTGAGTGACGTCCAATTTAGGCATCTTTAGTAACGCCTAAATTGGACGTCACTCAAGAGACATTCACTCCTAATTTAGGCGTCACTCATTGTTGACACGTGTCATATTTTTTTTCCAAAAAAAAAAAAATTAATCTTAAAACTTCTGAAGGCGTGACGCCCAAATTGGGCGTCATATTGTGCAATAGATGTGTAATTATTTCTAAAACTATAATAAATATATAATTAATTTATTAAAAAGCATTAAATTAATTTTTTTTGCCTACACACTATACTTGAAATATTTACCAAGCACGACAAATTGAAAAGACTTATTTATATCAGAAGCAATATGTGTAACAGGGGAGGTAACAGACCAACACAATTCAATTATTTATTTAAAACAGTATTCACTAATTTTGCAATTAAATCCGAACAAAGAACCACAAAATAGTTCCATAACAGAAACAATATGACAACTAGCATATGACTAAATCAGCTAGATATCATTCATTGCAATTTACTCAGTTTACAAGGTTTCACTCAGCACAAAAATTAAAGATAAAATTTATCTCAATGCCTCTGCGATTTTTCTATATCTACTTCAGTCCCTTATACACAAAGGGTTAGATTCCACTTTTTTTTTATCCCGTTCAGAAATTTGTTGTCCAATTCAGGTGGCTCAATTGGGGCAGCTGATATCCACCAACCTGTGCTCCAGGAGCAGCTGCAGCCACCCCAACTCCAACGTTATTGCCAATTGCTGGTCCTAGATGATGATGACTAGCAATAGCAGCTGGCTGTGGAGGAGTATGATACATACAAGGGAATTGCATGTGTGAAGACTGAGCTGCAGCTGCATTGAAGGAAGCATGACCGGTGTGCGAAGGCATGTACGCTGCATGAGGCGTTTGCCCCTGCAAGTTATAGTATGGAGTAGATTGAATGCCAGGATGATCCCTTGGATTCTGTAACCAGATTTCTGATATCTCAGCCTGAGGATTTTGGACATAGAGATTATCTTTGTATTTGACTCGAGATGAATCTTCTAAAGCCGTTGCACCCCAAACCACACCAGGAGATATCATGGCATGGCCAGTTGGATTACCAAAATTTCCAAACCCTGTAGGGCTTCCAGCAGGGACAGGCTTGAACTGCTGAACTCCATATTTAAGGCTGTTGGCATTAAGATGGGAACCACCTCCAGGCATCAACAAGTAACTGTTGCCATTTGTTGGGTGAGGATAGGGAGCATTACTTGAATATCCAGGCATGGCCATAGGTGGAACAGAGACCGGGGACAGAAACTGATGATATGGCATAAGGTTAGCAAAATGTGAAACATGAACTTGTGGATACATCTGAGCCACAGGAGGTTGCTGTTGCACCATAGCAATGGAGGATGCAGGAATACTATTGGCAGCATGGGAGCTCAAACCCTCCTGAAAAGATAACAAACCCTGCCCTCTTAAAGTTTCATCCCACAATGTTGGTCTGAAATAAGGAATGTCATAACCAGTTGGAGGATCGTATGCCGAGAAGCCCGACATATCATGGGAATCTTGCTGCTGTGACTCTGAAGGTGCATAGGACGGACTTGTATCACGTACCAACCCAATACTGGCATAACTGTCCAGATTCTGAGGGCTTGAGGAGTCTTTGATATCAGGCAATTGTTGCTCAGAAGTAGCACCAGCTGATGCTGGAGAGTTCGACCCAGTACTTGTAATATTGTCATCCCGTAAGTCTATCTGTTTGCTCCCAGGAACATCATCAGTGGACAACTCTGGAGCAGATACTGTCAAGCTTGCAGTCGATTCTTCATTTGATTCAGCAGCTTCTATTAATGGATACTTCGATTCATGCATCGAAGAATCAAGTTGTATCCCAATGGTACCAAAGATCAGCTGACAACGATCAGTTTCCGTAACTCGAATATGCTGTGGTATGATGACATTTTGGGTATCATATATATATAATTGGGAAATTTTATCTTGAACCTCTGCAGCGTCTGATTCTATATCTATAGAATTTTCAGCTGGAGGTGAAGCAGCTTTTTTAGGAGTTCCAATCACTCCAGGAGTATTGCTGTTAGACTTCTGACTTGATTTAGGTTTCCACTCTTTATTCTGCTGGGAAACTCTCTGATGTCCCGCGAGTTGTTGATGTGGCCTACTATTATATTGATTGTTCAAGGACGGCCTACTAACTGTCATGCCAGGGAATGAAGGTTCAGTTACATTAGTTCGACTAAATTGTTCAGTCTTCGAGATGGCACCAACTGATTGAAAAGTGTTCCGAGAATAGTTTATTCTTCTAGGAACATTACGTTCAGATGGGATATGAGATTTCATTCCTTGACCAACATTCTCAGAATGCCTCCTTGGGTCAGCTGAACCTTTGTTCCCAATATTCCGAGGCTCCTTCTTTCTGTCTCTCCTTCTCCTCACCTCATGGAATGGATCTTGGTTGAGCAATTTCAGAGTGGCTTCGTTAGGATCCATGTTTGTTTCCTTAAGGGCTACATAGATATCAGCATCAGAATGATTCCCCACGATTTCCTTGATGGATTGGATGGTTTTGCACACTATAGCTGAGAGTATTTGTGTGCCAGCTCCACCTTCAGTTCTGGAAACAGGGACTATTGTACCCAAAACTGAGAAGAACCCAGATAATCAAACACCAACACAAAGGTTAAAAATTAAGATGAAAAAGAAGAGAAGGGCAAGGGAAGATTTCTTGGTTTTCTTCTTCTCAATCGAGAAAAATAAAACAAAAAGACTAAAGAAACAGAAAGCGGTTTGAGGGAAAAGTACACAAGCACCAACAGAGTGAGGGTTCTGAAAACGTTTGACAATATAACCAATGTGGGAGTGCCTAAGGGCGGGAGTAATTATTTTTTTATATACGCAATATCCCCAATGATATCTTTTTTTTTTTGGTAAGCTATCTCCAATGATATCTTATTTGATATATTTTATTTTTCACAAACATAATTTAAATTTAAATCAAGTAATCCTTCTTCCTTAGATATTTAGAATATTTATTTAATTATTTTCTTTTTTAATACAGATTTTTCAAATTGATTTTTGAGTTTAAATCACAAATCAAATCTTTATTTTGTTTTCCTTATTAATAATAATTGTTATTTTGTTAATTTAAATCACACATCAAATCTGGCAAAAAAAAATTAATTTAATGCTTTTTAATAAATTAATTATGTATTTATTACGGTTTTAAAAATAATTACACAACTATTGCACAATATGACGCCCAATTTGGGCGTCACTAAAGACGCCGAAATTGGGCGTCACTCAAGAGGCAATCACGTCTAATTTAGGCGTCACTCATTGTTGACACGTGTCATATTTTTTTTCAGAAAAAAAATTTAATCATAAAACTTCTGAAGGCCATAACTTTTGACTCGGGTATCCAAATCAGGTAATTTTTTTTTGATTCCACATAACTTTTCGAGATCTACGCAATGACATGTAATTTGACATATTTTATTTCTCACAAACACAATTTAAATTTACAAGAATGGTATTATAAGAGCGGTTAAACCCAGAAGCCTCTAAGTTCTGGATTTGTGATTTAATATAAAAAATAAATAAAATTATGATTTGTGATTTAAATTTTTTATAATAAATTTTTTAATATAACAAAAATTTGGTTTGTGATTTAAATTAAAAATAAAAATAATTATTAATAAGGAAAACAAAATAAATATTTGATTTGTGATTTAAACTAAAAAATCAATTTGAAAAATCTGGAGAAATAAACGAAATAATTAAATAAATATTCTAAATCTCTAAAGAAGAAGGATATTATTTTCAAAATTAAAGATTAATGCTATAAGTTTCTAGCTTATTATTTGTGTTATGAAATTAATTATGACTTATGAATTGTTTTCAAAAATAAAATTACCTAAATTAGGCGTGAATGCCTCTTGATTGAAATCCAATTTAGACGTCAATTGTTCACACGTGTTGACATGTGGCACATTTTTAAATTCAGAAGCCTCTGAGTTCTGGATTTGTGATTTAATATAAAAAATAAATCAAGATTTGATGGGCAAAAAAAAAAATTAATTTAATTTAATGCTTTTTAATAAATTAATTATGTATTTATTACGGTTTTGAAAATAATTACACATCTATTGCACAATATGACGCCCAATTTGGGCGTCACTAAAGACGCCGAAATTGGGCGTCACTCAAGAGGCAATCACATCTAATTTAGGCGTCACTCATTGTTGACACGTGTCTTATTTTTTTTCCAAAAAAAAAATTAATCATAAAATTTCTGAAGGAGACTCGGGTATCCACATCAGGTAATTCTTTTTCTGATTCCACATAATTTTTTGAGATCTACGCAATGACATTTAATTTGACATGAAGAAGGATATTATTTTCGAAATTAAAGATTAATGTTATAAGCTTTTGGGT